>NC_136482.1:113068178-113070678 GCF_053919585.1 Euprymna scolopes | reverse complement strand
ACTTACGACCTATAAAAGAATGGTCCATAATAATCCAATAATTGGAGACCCATTAGAGCTGGTCTGCTACTTTTAGTTTCGGCAGAGATCGAATTTAAAAATATGGAGACAGACAGACAGACATAGTGTCTTTTATATATTAGATTTAATATATATTTAGTATTTGATGTACATAACGCATATAATAATGTAACATGGTGTATTGTATATACATTTCGATTCTAGCTGATCGCATCCAAATACTTTTTTTTACTTTTCAAATCACGATTACGAAATCTGGACAAATTAAAGTATCATATTTAAGCGTATTTTACGAATGGGCAAAGCCAGACGCCCCCCCCCTTCACTCTATCTGTCTTTTTTTTTACACAGTGATCACCACTTATCAAGGCCCGGAAGCCACTCAGGGATAAGGGTTATTGCAAGTACATTACGTTAGTGATGAGATTTGATGAAGTGTTTACTTAAGGGGGCGGTTCATTAGGAATTTGTTAACATTGGACTTGAAGACATCAAAGTTGTAGTCCGGTGGGAAGCAGGCAGACGGAACAGAGTTCCACAGGCGTGCAGTTCTAAGAAAGAAGCTTTGTTCATGGAATCCACGTTTTGATTTAGGCACAGATATAGAGTGGGGGAAATTTTTCACAGTGGATTCAGCTGACGGTTGTTTTTCGTGAAAGATTGTCTGTCTGCCTGTCTCTATATTGAAACTATCTCTACCAAAACTAAAAGTTGAAAACAGCGCTAGGGGCCTCAAATAATTGGATTTTTTATGGACTATTCTTTTATGGGTCTTTAGCTAAGTAAAATGGCTTTTTAGAGGTCAAAATGGAGTCAAAATTGCAAAACCTTATACATTTTGTATCTTCATCTTAGTTTATTTTAATCAGTTCATATAAGATGCACGTTGGGACAGTGGTAACGTAACCAGCTTTGAATCCCACGATTTTGCTTTCAATTTCGAATCTCGCTGTTGGCACCAAAATACTTACATATGCATATATATATATATGCAATCACGACTCTATAATAGTATACAGGAAATCTGGACAAATTAAAATATCATAATTAAACGTATTTTACGACCTGCCAAAGCCGCGCGCCCCCTTCCGTTAGTATTATATATGTATACATAAAACACATATATATACGCTATATATTCATTATATATATATATATATATGTAGAGAGAGAGAGAGAGAGAGAATACATATGTATCATATATATGAAAAACAATATATATATACATATATAGAGAGAGAGAGAAAGAGAGATATTATACATACCTACAATAAATATGTATCAATGTATATAGAAATTCAAAAGGTATTAATTATAGGAAGAAAATGATACCAAACACATTCAAAAATTATATAAAAAATATGAAAAAAAATTATATTAAACTTAAATACATATTACTAATATAAAAGAAAAAATAAAAGAAATTGATTAAAAAAAAATATGAAAATGTTAATCATTATTCATATATAGAAATTATTTAGAAATATATATTTTTAGCAGAGAAATTTACTAAATATTAATCTGAATTTGTTATTAGACTTATAAAAAAAACTAGCCTGGGTGCCCGGCGTTGCCACGTGTTGGTAGGCGTGTGTTGCGCAAAAAAAAAAAAAAAATTAAAAAAAGTTGCAGTAGGCATGCAGTCTCGAACCCATGACGCGTAGGCGGAAAAGAAAGTGGATGCAAGGGTGTTGGTTAAGCATAAAATAAAAAAAAAGGAAAATTGCGAGCGCAAAAAAAAGTAGTAGTAGGCAGGCTCGAACCTGTATCGCGAATGAGGAAAAGAAAGTGAAAAAATAAACGTAACGTCTTAGCTGTTGCGTCCATCACAAAACTGGAAGTGAAGTAGGTTTCTATTAAGGCTAGAATATCGAAATGAGGTGATGACTTTCGAAAATATCGGCGAAAACAAGCGATTCCCTCCTGTAGGAAAGTGCCCAGTTGAGGATGAAGGAATAAATGTTTTGGGCTAATTTTTTATATTGTCGTCTGAAGTATCGAGCTTCAAAATGATACCGATCTCGTGAAAATCTGTCGCCTCTGTCGAACGTTTTTGAGAGATATACAAACATACCTACATAAATTCATACATACATTTAAACAGACAGGTGAGATTTATATTATAGGTGTTACATTTACCAACACTTATTTAAAAGGAATTGTACGTAGTCTTACAAACGAACTTTCTAAACCAAATGATTGCTGTTTTTAGCCTAAAATTTAAAAAAAATATACTAAACTAACCTCAAATAATACGGTAATAATCGTAAGCTAATTCTGGATTCATTTTTAGTTTAACAAAGTCGGTTTAGTTCAGTTCGTACTAAAACGTAGGAACAAAGAAAAATTAACCCTCCGCCTCCACAACATCTGCACAGTTTTTCATCACTCTAAAATCTATGTTTTACGGATATTTTTTTACTTGAATTTATATATTTATATTCCATTTCTGGCAACGCCGGAGTAAGGGTTCTGCTTG
>NC_136482.1:112988178-113063178 GCF_053919585.1 Euprymna scolopes | reverse complement strand
AAAGCAACCTATAGAAAAGTGCTAAGTTGAGAGTGAAGGAATTAAGGTTTTCAGACAATTTCTTCGATATTTGTTTTTTTTTTACAAGGTGTTCACCACTTATCAAGGCCCGGAAGCCACTCATGGATAAGGGTTATTGTAAGTACAGTAAGTTAATGTGGATATTTTAGAGTGTCTACTAAAGGGGGAGGTTAATCAGGAATTTGTTAACGTTGGACTTGAAGACGTCCAAGTTGTAGACAGGAGGGAAGCAGGCAGACGGAACAGAGTTTCACAGGCGGGCAATTCTAAGAAAGAAGCTTTGTTCATGGAATCTACGTTTTGATTTAGGCATAGATAAAGAGTGGGGAAACTTTTTGACAGTGGATTCAGCTAGACGGGTGTTTTTTGTAAAAGATTGACGAGGGGAGACCAAAGATAGGAGTTCAGAGGAGCACCAGCCATGGACATAACGATAAAACAAGGATAGGCTTACAACGTCTTTTTTGTGGGAGAGAGGTTGCAGGGAAGAGAAAAGGGCATCCCCCACTAAGTCACGAAGTCTATTTTGTACTCTGTCAAGGCAGGAGAGGCTGTTTTTAGCAGCTCCTGCCCAGATATGGCAGCAGTATCCCATCCTTGGACGTACTTGGCGTTTATATAGATAGAGAATTGCATCAGTAGTGAGATATCTTCTGGAGCGGTAGAAGAATCCCACCATCTTTCCAGTGACCTTGGCAACAGACCTGATGTACGCGTTCCATTTCAGATCAGGAGTGAAGGTCAAGCCCATAAACTTGTCAAAACATGGGGCTTCTCCTAGACGAGAGCCATCCATTTCAATTGATGCCAGATGGGGATCAGAGCGCTGATGATGTACAAATAGAAGCTTGGTTTTAGATGTATTAAAGGTAACCAGCCACCTCTCCCCCCACTGAAGCACTCGTTCGAGATCAGAGGAGACTTTGTTATTTACAGCCTTTGATGTGTTGCTGTAGATGGTCGTGTTATCAGCATAGATGTCAACGAATGATTTAAGTATGTGTTTAGGGAGATTATTGATGTAGATCAGGAAGAAAGTTGGGCCCAGGATGGACCCTTGAGGGACTCCAGCATTAATACTGCAGGCCTCTGATTTTTTCTCCATCAGCCACTACTCTTATGAGCCTATCAGAGAGAAATGATTTAATGATAAAGAGAATATTTCCAGTTATACCGTAGCTGGAGATCTTTGAAGTAGGCCTTTATGCCATACCTTATCGAAGGCCTTTGATATGTCAAGAGCAATTGCCCTAGAAAGGAAGCCTTTGTCAAGAGATTCACTAATCCTATGAGATATAACCGTTAGCACATCTCCGGTAGATCTTGCAAAACGGAAACCATATGGCGTGTCACTAAGAAGGTTATTTCTGCTGAGGTGGTTGACTATTTCTCTATTTAATATGGATTCCAGCAACTTACTCATGAAACACAGGAGACTTATTCGTCTGTACTGAGAGGGAGATGACTTATCACCTGAGTTCTTAAATACAGGGCATACTGATGAGGTTTTCCTGGTTGTTGGAAAGCACTTCTCCTAAACAGTTTCGTAAGTATGGGTGCAAGTTCTGGTTGAAGCTTTTTAACACTATAACTGGAATGCCGTCAGTGCCAGTAGCTTTACGGGAATCAAGGTTTTTGGTTAGCTTGGCGACCTCATGCACAGATATTTGTATGTTACCTAGCGTGTTCTGTGTTATAGGAGGAAACATGGGGTCCAGCTTCAAAACGATATCGATCTTGTGAAAATGCGTCGTCTCTGTCGAAAGTTTTAGGCAAACATACATACATACATACATACATACATACATACATACATTTAAACAAGCAGGTGAGATTTATATTATAGATTATAATTACATTATATAATTTTATTTCTCCGTATGTATTTCTTAGAAAATTTACTGCTCATTGCTTTTTGAAGTTTTAGTGCGTGTAGAGGGACAAATAATGTCAAGCAAGCCAGTAGTCATCTATAGATAGGAGCAGGTAAGGACAATAATATAACATAACATAAAATATTATGCATATATATATATGTGTGTGTGTGTGTGTGTGTGTGTGTGTGTGTGTGTGTGTGTGTGATTGGACGATTTCAATATTTTTTCCGAATTACTGATTCCGATTCTTTATAGTTCTCTAAATATTTAATTATAGAGTTGTTATTTTTCGCTGATTACTGTAAAACAAATGTGCAGATATTTTTTCAAACGTAAAAATATATTTGTGATGGATGATCTATCGATTTTAATTGTACTATTAGTTTTAAATCAATAAATATTTATAATTTTATCATTACTACCAGCAGCGGAAGAATTGGTTTTTAATCAAAATCAAATAAAAAAAAAACACAAAGGAATCCCTTTGGCAGCAGAAAATAGGCACACATCTTTCTGATTCCGATACCGATTATATATATATATATATATATATATATATATATATATATATATATATGTATATATGTATATATATGTATATATATATATATATATATATATATATATATATATATATATATGAAGTGAGTTATGAAAATAATTATGACAATTACGCTAACCATAATTTTCCACGTTTGATCCTTTTTACTTTCTACCTCTCTCCAGAATCCGTTCAGTTGTCTTGATATCATCCTACTGGGCATTATCTTCTCCTTTGAGGGGTTGTGTATTATAAGTTCCCTGATCAGGATAGCATCCTTCCAGTCATTATCACCTGCTTGCATGCTTTACTTCTTCCTTTGGCGGTAGTACAGTATGTTTTAACTCGTCATGATAAGTTCCTCTCCAGAATTATATCTCCTGGGGGAGGGCAGTATAAAATATGCTTACTCCTTACGAGAACATTCTTCCAGAATAAAGAGGAGGTAGTGTGCTATTTATTCTGTTGTCATATCACTTATTCGGGCATGAAGTCCATTCTGCTAGGGAAGTTGTATGAAATGTGTTCGTTCGTCATTATGCAATCCTCCTCCTTGTAGTGCAGTGTATATCACTCATCATCATATACCTCATCCGTGGAAAAATATGCATCCGGAAGGGGAATATATATATATATATATATATATATATATATATATATATATATATATATATATATATATATATATATATATATATATATACTAAAATGCTCCTTATCTTGGGTTGAGCATATTGGGAAGTGATATACAAACTGCCATTAGCGTATTAAGCGACGCTCTTTGTGTAAACAAATCGAGTGGAGGCATTCGGACCATGTCAAAACATCGTTAAATTATTACCCTCACAGCAGCAGCCTTATAGCGCAATGGTGAGAAACCTTGACTGTAATTTGGGCGGTCGGGTTTCGATCCTGGTTTGAGGCAATTGCCTGTTTAGCTGCACTGATGAGCTGTGAAACAGCGAAACAGTAGTGTATGTGGATGACATATACATATATATATATATATATATATATATATATATATATATATACTGCGTGTCAGAATTATATGCAACCTGATGTTTTTGTTTAAACTCCGATAGTTTTCAATAAAAATTTATTAAACTTGGCATGTTATGACAACATTAACACATGCGCAAATCTAAAATTCTAAGTTAATATGCGCAATAGTAAAGAAACTACAGCTATACAAACAAATGATTCTCTGTATAACGGCTTTTACGTGTGGCAAATACTTTAAAACCTAACCAGTTGGTCGTTAGTCGGATGATTTTACGTTTAAATCATCAGAAATAACGAAAATTATGTTTTAATATTTGCTATATATATATATAGAATACTAATAGTAATGGTTATGATCATAATAATAATCATTATTATTATTATAATAATAATAATAATAATAATAATAGGATAAGTAATGATAATAAAAGAACGCGAAACGTAACGGTTTCTGAACTAAGCGAATTCTCTGGTGAATTAATTATAATTCTTTCATATAAATCAGTGTCACATAAAGATTGTTAAAAATTCTAAGCCCGTGTCCACGATCTGATCATTTTATAAGTAACCGCAGACTTCTTCCGGTCTCTGATTAGCTTAGGAAATATTTGAAATTAAAATTATTACTCCATTTCATGGACCCCTATAGTTAGGATTTTACGTCGTCCATCAGAATCTGTTTTCCTTTTTTTCTTTTTTTCAGGCTTTATAATGGGTCATATGATACGGTGGTATGTTTAAATGCCGAATACAAGGATATAAATATAAATCTGAGATATACACATTATATATATATATATATATATATATATTTATAACGAGTGTGAGTGTGTATGGAAGACTGCAAAGACGAGGGAAGATATATGAGAATATAAAGCAAAATGAATCTGAAAAGCCAATGTTTACGATTATATTTTTCCTATTTGGCAAACAAGTACATTCACACATATATATCATATTTCTTCCTCTCGCACTTTCTCGCACACTGACTCTCTCCCTTCTTCTCTCATGCATTTTAATATATATATATATATATATATATATATATATATATATATATATATATATACATTTTAATATATATATATATATATATATATATATATATATATATATATATATACTAGCAGGTCGGTCAGCGGTGCACGATCGAAAAATACGCATCAATCTTATATTTTAATTCATATACATTTCTTATTATTATAGAGCCAATCCTCTATCGATTATTATCAAATATATAGTAATGATTTCAAAAGTTATTAAAATATATGACTTGGATACTATCTGCTAGAATCGAAACTAGAACCTTTAGCGCTCCGTATACTTACTCGTTATTTATCTATCCAGCGTTGTTATCGAACGAGCTACAAACAGGTTGAAAATGAAGCGATTTTGAGCTATGAATGTTTAATTTTGAGCGTGTGCAAAAGAAACAGTAGGCGTAATGTTTCATTCAACTTATTTAGCAAAGATCAGCATTTTTGTTTTCAATTTTGACACATTAGCAGCAATTTGAAAATGTGATATTGTTCCAAATACTCTATATATCAAATTTCAATTCTGTAGACCAAATATTAAAAGATGAGTTTGATAGAGACTTTTCGCACATACAGACCCCGACAGAATATATATATATATATATAGATATATATATATACACACACACACACACATACATTATACAGACAGATAAATATATAGAGATAAATAGATAGATATATAAATAGATAAATATACAGAAATATAGTCAGATATAAAAATATGTCTGTGTTTTAGAAAGTTTCCATCTTAAATTCTATGAAATTATGCAGAATGTAGAAACAATGATCTAGATCAATGATCTCCCATTTTTTATTGTTCCTAAAATTTATTAATGACCTCCCCGACAAAACTGCCTCTGAGATGGGTATATATGTTGATGACACCACGCTCTATAACAGGCATGACAGGAAAACAAATGAATACATAAAGAAATGGCAAAAACACTAGAGGATGACCTCCGATCTGTAGTGGAATGGGGACATAAACGGATGGTCACATTCAATGCTGCTAAGACTAAACTGGTTTCCTTCAATAATTACAAGAAACCTTCCCTGCCACCAATAGCAATGGCCAGTGACTCCCTGTCTGAGAGTACCTCTTTCAAACTGTTTGGCCTAACGTTCACAGGAAACATGAGTTGGAACAATTATATTGAAAACATTGCCAGGGCCGCTGCGAAAAAGGTAGGCTCTCTCTACCGTGCTAGAAAACTACTGACACCTGAAAGTATCCTGTACCTCTATAAGGCCACCATTCGCCCATGTATGGAGTATTGTTGTCACATTTGGGCTGGTACATCTGCTGCTAGTCTCTCGCTCCTAGACAAGGTTCAAAAGAGAGTCGCCAATCTGATAGGTCCTGAACTGGCATCTAAGCTTCAGCCTCTGTCCCATCGACGAAACGCTGCATACCTCTGCCTGTTCTACAAGTATTTTAATGGTGAATGCTCTGACGAACTGCAGACACTCGTGCCCCCACGACGTAAACACCCTCGACAAACCCGACAGGCAGCTAAATCCCACCCCCACACAGTAGAGATCCCTATATGTAAAAGATCTTTCTACTCAAATAGTTTCTTCCCCAGAACCGCTAGACTCTGGAATTCCATTCCAGGTCCCTGCTTCCCTAACTGTACTGACATGCAGAAGTTCAAGTGTAACGTGAACCGACATCTTGCTGCCCAAATCCCAACATAGTGTCCCAGTAGTTGCTGCCCCTGATAGTAGCCCCCTACACCAAAGTGGCAATGTGCCTTGTTTGGGGTGAAAATGTAATTAAAAAAAATCTAAAACCAAGCACCTATCTTTACATCATCAACGCTCTGACCCTCATCTGGCATCAATTTAATTGGATGGCTCTCGTCTTGGGGAGACTCCCTGGGCTTGACCTTTACTCCTTATCTGAAGTGGAACACGTACATAAAGTCTGTTGTCAAGGTCGCTGGGAAAATGGTGGGATCCTTCTACCGCTCCAGAAGATATCTCATTACTGATGCAATTCTCTATATAAAAGCCAAGTATGTCCAAGGATAGAGCACTGCTACCACATCTGGACGGGAGCTGCTAAAAACAGCCTATCCTGCCTTGACAGAGTACAAAATAGACTTTGTGGCTTAGTAGAGGGATGCCCGTTTCTCTTCCCTGCAACCTCTCTCCCAAAGAAAAGACGTTGCGAGTCTGTCTTTGTTTTATCGTTATTTCCATGGCAAGTGCTCGTCTGAGCTCCAACCTCTGGTCTCCCCTCACCAATCTTTCACGATACACACCTGTATAGCTGAAACCACTGTCAATAATTTTCCCCACTCTTTATCTGTGCCTAAATCAAAACGTAGATTCCATGAACAAAGCTTCTTTCTTAGAAGTGCATACCTGTGGAACTCTGTTCCATTTACCTGTTTCCCACCTGACTACAACTTGGATGTCTTCAAGTCCAACATACACAAATTCCTGATGAACCGCTCCTTTAGTTATCAAAACTCTAATAATAACGATTACGACGATACTATCCCATTGATTACTGTACATGCAATAAGTCTTATCCCCGAGCGGCTAAATAGAATTCAGCGTAATAGTTAAATGAAACCAATAGCCTAATAAGAAACCATTAAAAATGAATAAGTAATTAACGTTCGTTTTTCAAAGGAATATGCAAATTAGTTTAACTTTTATGTAGTCGTTGATATATCCATATATATGAGAATATTAAAATGTTCGTTTTAATAAATTTTAAATAGAAAAATAGATATGGTCTTCAGGCCAAGACACTAGTGTAGTAACCGTTTTAATGCTAAATAAGTCACTTTGTTCTTAATTTTTATTTTTGCCTACATCTAGGGTGCTCTTTTACGTAGCTGGTTTACTCCCACATTAAAAACGACCGTGTGTCACATTTTTATTTCGTGGGGAAGCAAATAAATATCAATAGAAAAAAATAGGGTTTTTATACTAATGTCAGAGCGAGAAAAACAACTTTATATAGAGAGAAAGGGGGGATGTTATCTAAACTCCGGGAGTATCGTAAAAAAAAAAAAAAAAGGCCGTAAATTGAAAAATTCTTGGTCCGTATGATTTGGACTTTATTGCTACTTATCCTTCACTTGTATTCGCGATAAAGCAAACAACGTATTTTGTTTCTAATAAACAGACTTTGCTTTTAATACAAAACCTCTCCTTTATCGGAAGATATTTCAATTTCGATATATTCCAAACTTGCATTTAGGTAAAAATGTACATCGTATAAATAATAAAATTCATTCAAAAAGTATCGCTAACAAAAACAAATAAACATGTACATAAAACACGATGCATTTAGTAGTCGTGTGAGACAGAGGTTCAGGCTTTTTATCATAGGGTCCTGATTTCGAATCTCGCTATTCAGCCACTCTGACGAGTCGTAGACGACGAATAACATGTCAGTGGATAATTATATAAAAAAAAATACATATGCTGCTCCCCATTTGGGGGTACCAAATTGATCCCAACTCTCATTTAGGTAAAAAAAAATTTTTTTTTAAAAAAAGGCACTTTCATGTAAATAATTGAACTCATTCAAAAAAGTATTGCAAAAAAAAAACAAAAAAAAGAAATAATATATATATATATATATATATAAACTAGACTACCCGTAACCCGTATGTTATAGTAGCTATGGAATTCATGTATGAGCGTGGCACTTGTGACGTAAAGAAAATAGTTTTTTTGGGGGGGGGGACAAAACATTTCTATGACAGTATATTAAAATGAAAAAAAGAATAGATAGATTTCTATGAGTCGTTCTGTTTATTATGATTGATTATTTTTTAACAATAAATTACAGTTACTGAACTATAAGTGGTTAGCCATACTGATAGGAAAATGTGCACTGAACAGATACCATAATACTTATAGTTAAATTCAAATTATATATCTGTTTTTTTTTTTTGTTTTTGTTTTTTTCGATACATCGTTCATTTCTGTATTACGTTTAAGTTATTTTAAACCCCCACTCTTCCCATGTTTAATAATAATTTCGAAATAATAACGTTAATATTTCAGTGTGCAGGTCATGCGCGCATGCGCAACCGGATGTCGTAAACCGGAAAGTGGGTTACATACATCGTTACAAGGTCATTTGAGTTTAATTATATAGATTAAGATGTATATCTATGTAAAAATGGTTACCTTTCAGGCATTGTTGAATTTAAAATAAAGTTTCTAACCTTTCGAAAGTTAAAAACTGTATCTGTTGACAGATGTTCTATTTAATATATAACTTAAATGGAAGATTTGAAAAACAAATCTGTCTTTACAATAATATCATTTTGCATCGGATACACACGTCGTTTTTTTCCACAGGGTCCAACCTATTTTAAATTTGAAAAGGAAAAAAGTTATTTCATCACCACCATTAAAATTCGCAAACGAGTCATACAATCAATTCGAACAAAATTCGACATTCAAATTATTTACTCTCTGATGTTTTGAATAATACCTATGGTTCGTTCATTGGCGTGCATCTTACAAATTACTGTTCTTGTGTTTCAATATCCAGTATCGACTTATTCTCTATTGTGAGCAAGTTGCACTATATTTTTTTCACCTTAAGATTCTAGAAAATAATTATTTTGAGACTTCCTTATAAAAGAAAGTGAAATTTCTTAAGACTTAATGCGGATTCTGTTTAATACTTTCCCTCATTTTCTTTTTTTACTCCCTTGCTATATTTTCCATATTAACTTTTGAATAAAATCACTTATGAAAATTACTCTAAAAAGTCTTAAGAATATTTCTAACATACTCCCCCCAATGAAGATTGCAATATAAAAAGTGAATTTATACATTTTGGAAAGGTTGAATTTGTTTATTGGCTTATAAACACTTTTCCCTATTAAAAAGTTTATTTTAAATGGTTCATTTTTAGAGACTTATTTTAAATATTTAACACACACACACACACACATACACACACACACACACATATATATATATATATATATATATATATATCGACTGGTGTTGATAGTGACACACTGTACTGAAGATTCCTGAAAGGATGAAACACTAGTGTCTGTGGGTATTATATATATATATATATATATATATATATATATATATATATATATATATATATATATATATATGTTTAAAATTTTGTTGAAAATTCAAAGACTCGCGTTTTCTTTTTTATAACCGTTTATTTCCTGGATTTTTTTCATTACAGCTGTTTCATTAGTGAGTAGGCAATTTTACGATTTATGTGTTCATAAAAATATCATGTCCCCACCAACTTCTTCAGATGTTTATCCATCAGATTTTTACAACAAAAGGTGTTTTTTTAACATGAACATCGTATTTGGGTAAAACGATTTCCAACGCCATGCCTCCTCACTTCCATCTTTTGGTATATCTATATATAATTTAGTTCCAGGTTGAATGAACACCTCTTTATTCTTTATTATTTATCTTTAGGTCCTTCCATAGAATCACTCTCGAAACGCTTATTAGTAGATGCATTCTATTCGAGGATTACGTCGGGGACAGGATATTTCCATTGGATATAGGTTAAAAATGGAGTGATACATTGCCCCATTGCCTTACGTTCGACAGCTCGTATTTTATTGTCAAATCCAATTACATTAATTAACTTGCCCAACATCCAGAATGGTCTAGATTTAATTGTAGATTTGATTAATACAATATTTACTTTTATTCTATTTTCCCATTTATTTTGGGAAATGTTCCTATCTTGTTCTCTTAAATGGATTTTAACTTTTTTTTGGTTCATAAACTCTCCGTTCCTACTTGTTTAGGAATGATTAAATGTTTTAATATATTGCAACAACATTTATTATGCTGCAACAACATTTAGTTTATCGTTGCAACAACAGTTAGTTTATCGTTGCAACAACATTTAGTTTATCGTTGCAGCAACATTTAGTTTGTTACATTTAGTTTAGTTTATTGCAACAACATTTATTTAGCTTACCTTTGAATTTCAAAATTGCATTAGTCTATGAATAAATTTAAATCGGAAACCAAAGAAGGAATATTTATATTACTTTTGTTTGAGTGCAAATCCGAGACATTTTCATGAAGACATAACTTTGTGCATTACTAATAAAGAAAATAGATAAATAAAATAGATAAATAAAATAAGAGTCGTTTACATGTGAGCATGTATAGAAGTAGAAATTGATTATAATTGCTTTTGGTGGTAAAAATAGACTTGGTCATATCTACGATTAGGATTTTCCCTTCTGTGATGTTCTCAGACTATAGCACAGAGTCTAATACAACGATTAAATGTTACAATTAGGTTCTTGGTAAAAAAAAATGTGTACTATATCACACGTACATCATAGTAAGAAACGTTGCATTATATTTTAAAGGTTTAATAACTACATTTTTACTTGGAAGAAATTGTTCAAGATACAGAATTGCGACGGGAAATTTCTCATACGTTATTAAACAAGTTTTTGCAAATAATATTTTCGTAAGTGTTTGTATTTCTTGATAGATGTGCTGGTTGAGTTTGAATAAAATACGTATTAGATACGTTTGAAGTCAAAACAACGCATTATTACAAAATAAACATTGTTTGAAATTCATAAATATATTTCGAAGATACACTTCATTATGTCTTTCTTTTTTTGACTGTTGTTGTCGGAGCATAGAATCGTAAAAACAACAAACGGACTCCTACCGATTCTATGCTCCGAAAACATGGCAAAAAATGAAAACTAAAAAGACATACTGATGATGAAGTCTATCTTTGAAATATATTTATATATGTCAATATAAATTTCAAACAAAATGCGTTGTTTTGGCTTCAAACGTATCTAATACGTATGTATTTTATTAAAAATATTTCGTAAATTAAAGCTTTAAATTTGGAAGCGACATTTTAAAACTAACAAATGCTCCTATTGTTGTAACGTCTCATCGTACACATTTTGTAAGACTACAACGAAATCGGAGCGGAATTCCAGCAGAGTTTTCAGATTCAGTATAGAACATGTATATGGTGCATTAGAACGTTTTCTATTTTAGAAGGAAACACCGCTTTTTTTATGGCTTCCATAGAAATATTACGAATTATTTCGTATAGATAAAACTATGCTAATCAATAAGATTTCATTAAGAACCGATAGAGTAGCATTTGTTTCTTTTCTAAAAACAGGATTTACAATTAATCCTTATTTTAGTTTTCGTGGCTAGAAAATGATGGAAAGTAATGTAATTGCCATTTTTGTACAAAGTGCAACTGCGATCCTGATTTAAGAGATTATGCTGAGGAAGACAAATAAACTTGAGCTAACACATTGTTTTAGAAAGTAATCCCTTTATAGCGGAGTTATGGCTCGCAATCGCCACAAGAACAGAACAACGGATAACAGTTTAAAACATGTATTACATGAAAACAACGGAAAGGTTACAAACGGAAAGTGTTGGTAATTCACTGAGCACATGCTCAGTGAATTACCAACACTTGGTCGCTCTGGAATTAGATCTCTCCCCGGGATAGCGATGAGTTATAGTTTATATGGACGATGGATTAGTTCATTTGGAGGGTGGTTCCTCCCACAACAATCCTTCCCAAGCTGATTTCTCCGGGTGTGAAATCAGTAGCTTTTTTTTGGGGAGGGGGAAACCAGCAAGGGTCTGTATCCTTCCTTTTTCTGCGGGAGCGTCTTGGTTCTGACATGCTTTTAGAGGTTCCACGTCAAAACAGTCGTATACTGGATCAACTGTCTCTCTGCATTCCTGCGGTGGTTCTCTTAATCCTCGGAAATGCGATTCCTTATTTGGTTTTATGTTCGAATTTTGGGCCCTGAATGATGTAACATGGCCGACTCTTCGTAAGATCGTACTCTGTTCCCAAAAGGAAAAGTTATTCTTACAATGTTTAAAATATACTTTATCCCCGCGATTTAACCGTTTTCTATTATGTTTGGGGAGCAGTTCATCAAATACTGATTTTATTCTCCGTGCAAAAAATTTCAACTGGGGATCCGGTGTCTTTTTTCGGATTTTTCGTTATTCTATAAACCTGTAAACATTGCTGGAGGGCCTTTTCTCTCGGTGTGCCGAACGCCTTTTTTAACGCTCTTTTTGGCGTGTCGGCGAAGCGTTCGGTCTGGCCATTACTCCTGGGGTGGTACTAGAGAGGGGGTCGTAATATGCTTAACTTGGAACGTCTCGCAGAATTCTCTGAACTGAGGTGAACTGGGTAGCGTTGTCAATGCACACCCCCAAAACGAGCTAACAACTAGTAAAGTTTCGTCGTTTCTGTGGTCGTTTTCTGCATTTCAGGACCTCTCGCCATTTCGAGTAGCTGTCTACTAATATCATGTAGTAAAAATCCTCTACTGGTCCCGCGTAGTCAATGTGGATCCTCGACCACGGTTGTTAAGCTTTAGGCCAAGGTTTATGTGTCGTATAAAGCACAGCCTTTGCACGTATTCACCATGGTGGTAATGTCTTTGACCATCGCTGACCAGTAAACGAAACTTCTCAGGCTTTTCATCCGGTTTATTCCTGGATGCCCCATGTAAAAATCATTAAGAATCCTTTTTGAAAGGGTTTTGGGGATGCCAACCCTTTCACGGTATAGCAGCATTTCGTCGCAAACAGAAAAAAAGGTCTGAAACGGTATCACCCAGTGTTAACGTCTGCTTAGTGGTTTGGATGAAATTGTCATTCAAAGATTCTACCTTAATTTTTTTTTAAGTGTGACCGGCAGTTCGGATAATAGTAATCATGGTTTTCAATTCACTATTTATACATAGTGCCGCAATTACAGAGTCTTCCAGAGGTTCCATTTGGCCAGGAATTAGTCTCGACAGACCGTCTGCATTCGCCAGTTGTTTTGAGGAGAGATATTTTATTGTAAAATTATAATTTAGAAGAATAGTTCCATCTTAATAGATGTTCGTTGTATATGAGCGAAGTCCTTTTTGATCCAAAAAGGAATATCAAAGGCTTATGGTCGGTTTATAGATGAACATGTTTTTCGTAGAGGAACCGGTGGAATTTCGAAACTGCAAAAATAATGCCTAATGTTCCTTTCTCGATCTGATAATTTTCTCTGCTGGAAGCAGAGTCCGTGATGCGAAAGCGATTGGCTGTTTTAAACCATCTGGCATCCTATGTAACGTGCACGCGCCAACGTCATATTGACTAGTGTCGCTAGCCACTATTATATACAACTTCGGGATAAAATGAGCTAGGGACAGTTTTGAAGTAAGGATTTTTTTTTAAATTTAGTTCTTGAGATGATGTCTGGCAATCCGCTGTCCACTTCCAAGTTTTTTCCGTCTATAGTAATTAAGCGTCTGCCATCTTTATCAAAAATATGTCATACGTACTTGATTTTTTGTAAAAAGAATTCATACTTGTCTTCATTGACCTTAAACCCATAATTTTATATTCGACTGAATACTTGTCTGATATAGTTTGCGTGTTCCTCCCTGCTTTCGCTCGCTACAATGATGCCAACTAGATGTGCGATGGCGATGTCCAGGTCGCTCAGCATGGTATCCATGACTTGCCGGAATATTGTGGGTGCTACCTTTACTCCAAACGCGAGCATTTTCGACGAGTATTAATACAGAGCAGGTAAGCGGTTTTGTCGTTTACAGGAATTTGTAAGTAAGCAGCGCTTATGTCGACCTTAGAAAAAAAACTTGCCATTTAATTTCGTGAACACTTCCTCTGGGCTGGGTAATGGATAGTAAAAGTCTAGCGACCCGTTAAGTCCGGTCAAGAAGTCAGCGCAAACGCGGATTCCCCCGGACCTTTGTTTTTACGTAGACTGCTGGAGTAGCTCACTCACTATTACATTTTAAGTCAATATACCGATGTTTTTTTTTAATCTATCCAGTTACTTATTTATCTTGTTCATGGGTGCGAAAGGGACATTAAGTTTTTTTTTTAAAAACCTGTTGTGTGCCCGGTTTCAGCTTAAAATCCGCGGCCATTTGTGAATCTCTCAAGGCCAGGAGTAAATAGATTTGGGAATTTTTTAAACTAGGTAGAAGTTTTAGTTCTCACTGGACCGATATTTGGTCACATTGAAACATCTCCATCGCGTATAAATAACAGTTACATGTATTACATGAAAACAGCTGAAAGGTTACAAACGGGAAGTGTTGGTAATTAACCGAGCATGCGAGGGTCGCTCTGGAATAAGATCCCTCTCGGGACTGCCATGAGTTATATAGTTTATATGGAGGATAGATTAGTCCTTTTTGGAGGGTGGTTCCCCCACAACAAGCGGCAAACCTTATTTTATACAAAAGTATTTGTTAGGCTCTGCTCATTTTAAAATACGTTCATACTGTCTTATATTAATTTTAAAAAAGGATTAAAATATAATAAAACTGTTGCAGTAGCGGTGCGCAAAAAGCGAATATTTGAGTTTTGAATGCAAAAAAAACATTATAGCCTTTAAAAGGGATTCTTTTTAAGTCGTAATGAACTCATTTTGTGAACGGTTTAGACGGTGCTGGTGTATTTAGTGACAGCTTTGGTTTCTGCGGGCGGCGGGTGTGTCCATTGCGGCTTTTTTAGCAACTTCATGTTTAGGATCCATTTTAAATTGCTATCACAAGAATTTACAATATTTAACATAAAGATTGCAAAGTTAAAAATATGTATCTGTTAAAGAAGGTTCCATTTCGATCATTAACTTTGGATACTTCATAGTTAATGGCTCTTAGTTGGGTTTTTTACATAATGGAAAAGTAATAATACATTTCCTCAAGGTTATTAAGGTACATGGTAATTTTTCATTTATGGGAGGGGCTCATATATGCTTTAAAGAAAGTAATTTGTCTCGTATTTAGCAGGTAGTCATTTCCTCGGTCTCTTGTTCTCCCAGAAGGTCTTAAAGAAGACCCATGTTAAAGTCTTCCTTAATAGCCATTTATTAAACGATTTGTGATATTCCTGGGGTAAATCCTTTGGGAGGAAACGGTTCAAATTCAAAACATTTTGCAGGGCTTTTTTGTTGTTTTTTCCCATTCATATTGTGGTTGCTTGGAAGACAAGCACTAAAAGGTCTGGTGTCAAATTGGTTGGAATTGAAAAAAGGGGAAAAATTGATTTGCAATGTTTTCTCCTTTTTCTTTTTTAATTTTATCAAAAAATCGATTATTGGATATTTTAAGCTGTTTTTTCGCTATTTAGCAGATCAAACCAAATTATCAATGCCATTTTTTTTTTTTTTGTTTCAGATTTTTTGCTGTAAAATGACTTTTGTGCATGCTCTTTTATTGTTAAATCGTTTTTTGAAAATATGTTAGAAATTTTCTTGAGTTAATTATTTCTAACATTTTTTGTTTATAGAAAATAATCTTTTGTAGCAGAACAACCTTCCGTTTTTTTTTGTTTGGACGAAAGCAATTAAAAACCAACAAGTTCTTGCATTCAAAAACAAATTATATTCACAATTATAATTACAAATACAATGAAGGGTAATATTTATGTCAGTTTGAAGTTTGGTAGTTTAAAAAATGGTTATTCTGGAGAACGCTTTTTTTTTTTTGTTTTTTTTGTTTTGTTTTTTTTGTTTAAGAAAATTAGGTAGCAGAGGTGAGGAGTATTTTCATTCCTTTCAGTAAATTCATTCTTTTTTTTTAAACTCTGCTAGTCCAAGTACCCGTTGGGGGAGGATGTTTATATATAGTCTCTCCTAAAGTAATAGTGGGTACTTTGCAGAAAGTCACTTCTGCAAAATGCCCTAAAAAGTCTTGTTAAGAATATTCCAACATACTTTATCTGTTACGCCACGGCTTGATAAGAACTTAATACTGGAAACAAAACAATCAAATTTATTACTATATAAATATTTCGTTAAGCTATATCAAAGGGCTCCGTCCTGGAGCTAACACTTGATTTCATTACGATTTAAATTTATATCCGAGGACTCTTTTAAGAATATACGATGTTCCCTTTATGGCCATTGTCTGTATTTCATGCTAGCACCGTCTTCCTGAGATTGTTTGCAAGTATTTTTGAATATTCTTTCATTAGGTCAGTTGCACCTATCCCAACTGTTATAATGTTAACTTCTTTCAGGAACCATGTCGTTTTTAAATGATTCTTCATGTCCTTATATTTTGTTATCTTTTCTGTGTTTATATTATTATATCCAGGCACATGTTAAAAAACTACAAAACAAACAACCACAATGTTTATGCATTCTTAGTCGGCGTTTACCTGGATGAATGATAATATCTAAAATTAGAAGAAATGTAGTCATTTGTGTTCAGGAACTGGCCCAAGTTTCGTGGGAGGAGATAAACTATTTTATGAACTAATTTGGAAAGAAAATGCCGAAATATTCCTTATATAAATAAAAGCTATCTGCATATGTGTGCGTATATTCAGAGAGGAATGAGCTAAACAGAGGAAGGGAAGATGTTAGAAGGGACAAAGAGAAAAATAAATATAGTTAGATACTTAGAAAAGTAGAGTTTAAATAGAAATATTATACACTTTTGCACTGGGCAACGGCGGATAGCCCTGTTAGTATAGTATAAAATAGATAACATCAACACGTATGAATAAGATAGTCCACAAAAAGGTAGCGTATTGACAATATATATTGATAAGAAAGGAATGTCGTGATTAAATACATTTAAGTAATACCCCTTCGTTATGGCTTCATTATACAACTTTTTAAGTTGTTAAGAGCTTTTCATGGTCAAATTTTGTTACGAAGGTTGTTTGAAATTATCACAACAGACGTGGGTAATCGACCAGATACCCATCGTAATTATCATAAACACAATGTAACCCACGCACCTGTAGATAAGACTCACCGAAATTTTCACGGGTCCAGAAATATAATATTTTCTCTCGGTGCGCCTGTACTTAAAAACATTTATTTAATTTTAGTCGTTCGAATAAAATAAAATAAATGGCGTAATATTTAAAAAATATATATATTTAATTAAAATTATATATCCATGAAATGAATTATGAATTTCGGCCGAGAAGAATTTTGATGAGATTAAAATAATAGTCAGGTGGGAATACGTTGTACGAAGTGTATTACTTTTACCTAGGTTTTATTGGGTGGTGATTGTGGTTAAGTAGTTACCAACGACCTGGGTGTTTCAGATTCGAACCCAGTTCGTCCCACAAAAACCTCTTTCACTTAGGATGCTGGCACCTAATGTCTTTCTAGAAAGAATTCTAACTAGAAAAATATCGAGGAAACCAATGTCAACAACAAAATCTTCGGATTGTGACAATATGATGATTAACCGATTAAATAAGTCCACCTGTCTATAAAGTGGCTAATTCTAGAATCAACGAAACATGCCCGAGACAAAATAAATATGCTATGAAATATTAGGTCAATGTTTGTCAGCTCATCGAAATGGTAAGTTATCATCAAAGAAGTCTAACACAAGCGAAGCATAATGGGTGGGAGCCCCGTCCTAAAAAAAAATAATAAAAATATAAATAACTATTTTCCTCATTCCATGAAGTTTAGAAATCCACCCTTTTTAAGAAAATCTCCCATTGTCTTTAACTTTTAATAAATTAATAAATAATGCAAACTTCTATTTTTAATATTTTTCCTATATTAAGCTCTATTTATAATATCGAGCATCAATCTAAAATCAAATTTAAAATATCTATGCTTATGTTATTCTTATAAATACCTATAGTTATACAATATGTACAGACGCAACACTGACATGACGAAGTTTCGATATTTGTTTATTAAAAAGTAGGATATCATCAAGCGAGCCACGTCTCTCTTCATTCAGTTGTTAGTACACGCACACACACACACACACACACACACACATATATATATATATATATATATATATATATATATATATATATATATATATATATATATACTATCAGGCCGCTCGGCGTTGGCCGGTGTAAAATACGCTTAAATATAATATTTTTATTCGTGCAGATTTCTTATTTATTCTACAGTCAATTCTCTACTGATTATTATATTGTACCAAATATATAGCGGTGATTTCAAAAGTAAAAGTATCTAGGACTTGCGTACCATAAGCTAGAATCGAAACCAAAACACAACTTTCCAGCCTTATCCGTTACCGCCTGAACTAAATCCATATACAAACATAAATAAATGCAAAGAATAATGTTGTTTAAGATAAAAGTATATATGCGTATGCGTACATGAGCACTTTAAGTCGACTGGCGTCCGTCAAATTCAATTTTGTTTTGACAACTTAGCAGTTATTTTTACCGGCTGAAAACCACATTCAATTTGTTCCACAGGTCCAAATCTCCTACACATCAAGTTATATGTATGTAGACAGAAATTGAAAGATGAGTTTCGTATTGACCGTTACTCAGATAGGCAGACAGACAGATAAGATCACTTTTTTATATATATGTAGATTTGAGTATTTTTGCATAATACTTAATTCTTCTCTAGACAATATATAGGAATTTTAGATTTATATGGCTAGGTTTGCTCCCTTTTATCTATTTTCCTACGTGGTACCAAAGGTCATTACGTTTATATATATATTTTCATGCATCATTAGTCTTATATAATTTGTATGCTAATTAGCATATAACACAATAATTCTTAAAATAGTATTATACTTTTATTATAACATTTTATTTACTTATTTATACATATATATATATATATATATATATATATATATATATATATATATATTAATATATAAGAAGCTCGCTGTGAATACAGAGCAATATATAGAATAAATGACAAAAATTTATATATATAAATTTCTGTCATTTATTATATATATATATATATATATATATATATATATATATATATATATATATATATATATATATATATATATATATATATATACAGCCTTTGAGATTTAAAAAAAAAGATCACTCGACCGCCGGTCGAGTGTGAGGGAAAATTTACTCGCTACAAAATATTTTTACTCGTCCGATTTTGTCTTTGTTTCAGTCAATAATAGTAAATAATTTTACAACAATTCAATTATATTTTTCTTCTTTATTCTTAATAAAAATATCAACAAACTATTCTTCCGATACCCAAATTATGTCGTAAAATTTCATACAAAAATTAAAATATCTAGCCTAAACCGTGGGTGTTGAAAAAAATCTACGGGTATTCACGATTGTGGACTGAAATCTTCTGGTATGAGATCTCCGTGGCCCGAAATCTCCGATATTCAAAGAAAAAAAAAACATTTAGCTGAAATGAACAAGATTTCTTAGAAAATTGGCAATATATTTTTAAAATTTAAACGGTCAATTTTTCTTTGTAATTTATGGAAAAAAATTTGATATAAAACAGAAATTGGTCTCTTTTATTTCTATTAAAACAAAGAATTCCCCTCGGAGCAACATTCTAAAATTTAGAATATTATTTTTAAAATTGGGTATCGATGATTTTTTGAAAGTTGCGCAAAAAAGAGCATGCACATATCTGAATTCATATAATTGAGAAAAATATGATTACTTACTTGTTGTATAATCTAATTGCTTGACGGAACGATGCGTTTTTCCTCTTTCAAATGTTCGTCTTTACTTTTGTAAGCATGAAGTGTATGTAGTTGTAGCGTCGAAGAATTTTTATTTTCCAAATAAATTTCAGTATAAAGGCAACATTTTGACTACACGCCGAATGTGTAAATTTGACCTCTTGTTAACCTTTAGCATGACCACTCTTTTTTTCAATAAGATATTCCATCGGTCTCACAGCTGAGACAAGATCATTCTAAGTCACCGCATATTTGTGAGTCGTAAAATAAATGAGTTTTTCCCGTTTTTTATTTAAAGAAATTTTATCGACTGGCGGGCGAGTGATTTACGACTTTTAGTCGCCCCAAGAAATTTTCAATCGACTGTGGCGACGTGTCGTGTACAGTCTCAAAAGGCTGCATATATATATATATATATATATATATATATATATATATATATATATATATACCACTTCCCTGATACAAAATGTCGAAAGCATCCAATTACTATTTTAATCATATATACATTTAAAATTATATATATATATATATATATATATATATATATATATATATATATATATAATTTTAAATGTGTATATGATTAAAATAGTAATTGGATGTTTTCGACATTTTGTATCAGGGAAGTGGTATTTTCTAAGTATTTTAAAGCTGTCCTATTTTTAAATCTTCAAATCGGTTTCTATTTAACGATTTCAATTATTTGTTCTTCTTTTCTCTACCCTTATATAGTTTTTATATTTTTTTATAGACTGTGAGGTTTGAACAGATATCGATTAATGCAAGTGCTAGGTTTGCGTAATGTTGAATTTAGTTGGTATTCCTAAGAATTTAAACAGCATCTTTTTTATGGGTGTTTTTTTTTATGATATATTCAACACTTCTTCAGAATATGTGTGTGTGGGGGGGTACTTGTGGTGAGACGATTAATCGGAATCGGAAAAATCGGAAGATTTGGGGGTATCGGAATCGGTATCGGAACGGAAAAAATTTTTGCCTATTTTTCTATGGCAAAACGATTTTTTGGGTTTTTTTTTTGTTTTGTTTTGATTATTTTGTTTAAACCAAAATCTTCCATTGCTCGTAATAATGATAAAATAATAAATGTTTATTAATTTTAAATTACCAGTAAAGCTAAAGTCGATTGATCATCCTTCACAAGTTTATTTTGACGTTTAGGAAAATATTTGCATATTTAACATGTGTTTTTACGAAAATCGGGGAAAATAACAATCTTATATAGTTAAATTATTAGAGACTTATAAAGAATCGGTATCGGAATCGCTAATCGTATCGAAATCAGGAATTTAGCACGGAATCGGTGATTGTATCGGAATCGGGAAAAATTTTGGAATCGTCCCATCACTAGTGTATAAATATATACGTATAAATGTATGTATATGTAAGTAAGGTTTATATCAACAGTGTAATTATTCAGTAAAATAGTACCGTGTTTATATAAAAGCGATAAAAAAATAGATAGACCCATGGAAATGTAATGAGAGTTTTATTTATACAAAAATAGTATGGCCACAAATGTTGCAATCGAAGATAAACTCGATTTATTAAATGTGTGCTCTCTAAACTTTAATATAGAAGAAATAGCCCATATGAATCGAACATTTTTTAGCATGAAGAAATTAAGCTTATCGGAGCTACAATTAAAACATATACAAAATGTGTAGCCATAATAGTTTTGTATGAAAAGAATGTATTATATGTGTGTATGTACATACATATAAATATATATATATATACACACATTTAACAGTACTGTATACATATATATATATATATATATATAGTACTGTTTCGTTGTATCACAACTCATCAGTGCGGCTAGACTATCAACTTTCCCTACCCGTTGATTGAACCTACAAACATCGCGTTGATAGTCTGCACTTCTCCCAAGCGGCCCATGCGATCGATGCTCGTAAATATCAACAAATGTCTATTTAAATACCGCTTTAAGTTTGTAATATTAATAGAAATTTTTTAATTATTACAATACACATTTCCAATGACTGAAATTTAAAACCGATGCCCGGGAGTGCTAATATATAAAAATTTATAAAATGCAATTTTCCGATGACTGAAACTTAAAGAGAGTAATATATATTTATATATATATATATATATATATATATATATATATATATATATATATATATATATATATATATATGTATATTTTATAAGTCAAAATAACATGGTACCATCGGTTTCAAGTCAGTGAGTGCTCAAATATCGTCGACTATCCTCATTCACTGAGTCCAAGGTTTGATGAGTTGGTTGGTTGGCTGGTTGGTTTGTTTTACGGCATATCAACCCTTTTCCGGTTATTTAATGCCGAATCCAGTGATTTGGAAGAAAAGTTTTTCAGTAGAATGTTTTTTCAAGTCAGTTTCTATTGAACCCATAGTTGTGATCCTAACAGGTACTACCACTCCGGGTCAGAGGGGACCTGGGAGTAATGGCAATTAAGGGTGGCTCCACACTCTCCAAAGCCCACAAGCTGGAGTCTCACCATCGGATATAGTTTAAGGTCATATCCAGGACCAGGTTTGATGAGCCCAAGGTTTAATGAGCCCAAGGTTTAATGAGTACAAGGTTTAATGAGTACAAGGTTTAATGAGTACAAGGTTTAATGAATATAAGGTGGTCACTGACACAACAGCGTAGTGGTTATTCGTGTTGGAAAGTGGATTGAATTTGATTATTCAAGGGGAAGGCTCAACAAGAACGAGTTTACATTGGATTCGAAGACCACACTATTCTAATCAGCTGGGAAGCAGGCCACCGGAACAGAATTCCACAGTCGGGCAGTTCTAGGAAAAAATAATTTAATCTAATTCGAGAAAGGCGTTCAGCCGATAGCCGGGAATTTTTCCCCTAGACACCAAAACCAATAGGTCATTATTGAGATATCTTTTTCCCTGTTGACTAGGGTATATCTCTGGTCCTGTGCAGTTCTAGAAGGTTCATCCTCCCAGGCTTTTCTTTCTCCCTCTGAGAAAGAGTTAGTTTATTGTTAATGTTCTGAAGAATACTGACGGAGCTTTTCAAGCATTTTTTGCCAGCCAGAGCGCCTTTTTCTAGGGTGCTGGGTTTTCGAATATTATGTTCTGACCCTTGGGTAACACATCATGCCGCCGTGGGAGGGAGATAAATACCTTTAATGACATAATTTTCAAAATGCTGATCATTCGAATTTAATTCTATCTGACTGGTTAATGCCTTTTTTTATTTAGAGAATAGGAACACCATTCAAATATGCTTGTGGCGAAAGGATTGTACAATCTACAACCCGATCCTGCATTGCTTAAATAAAGTTGCAAGATCCAATATGGCCGGGGAGAAATGATCGCATCACATGATAACAGAAACCTAGCGAAAAACATTGAACTTTATATATAGTTACGCTCTCTAAACGTCCCTACTGGGAACAATTCGAATCGTAATATTTGCTTCCAAAGGTTGATAAATGGCTCGCCGTTATCTCGACTCTTAACAAGGGTGATAACAATCAAGAAACTAAGAAAAACAAACATCACCAACAATGAAAAGGGGGGAAGTTTTATCACGGCGCGAAACACGGCTCGGCTTTCTCTGCGCGATATCTGTGTCGATCTTGAAAGTGTTATCTGATTAAACGCATGGGAGGCAGGGGGGAGCTTCATCGATTTGGTCGTTTTGATTTTAATTATCGTAAATGATACAAATAAAATTCGCTGTACATGATTGGACGTTTAAACCACTTGTTTTTATGGGGCAGATGCAATTCATTGATAACTGAAATATTTGAAATATTTCCAACCACATAAGAGAAGGATCACTTTGTTTATGTTAGTACTTGTTGTTTTACTTATATCATGTTTATATATATATATATATATATATATATATATATATATATATATATATATATATAATCGATTTAATTATCTCACCACATTATTGCAGTTTCATGTCATGAATGTTTAATATATTCCCTTATTAAATCATAAAACATCTGATAATATATACAGGGCGGAACGATAAAATCGTTGCCCTAGAAAATACGACATGATTCCATTTCCGTTTGATAAAAACTGGTTTTCATTTTTGTTGCAGACCATCTACTAGTAAGCTAGTTGTGCGCAAATCCCAGTAGTGATAGGAGCCTTCTATCATGTCTGAAAGCTACACAATGTTCAACAAGTGAGATCGGAGATGTGCCGCAGTACAACTCATGATCCAAGTTATGACAACAGGATGATTGCCAGCACACACAAAATTCAAATCCGGACGGTTCAAAGCTTGAGAGCATAGCTCAGCGCATCGAACGACCCACAATCTGATCTGGTTTCAAGTGAAGGCCATATCATGGCACTCTACATTTTCTAAGTCGGCTTGAAAGTCAACACCAAAGTGTACCTGGATGTGATGAAGAGTGTGGTGATCACTTGGCGCAACCAGGCGGTCGCTAACAGATCCTGGGTGTGGCAGCAGGACTCGGCGCCGGCCCAAGAGTCCAAAGAGACCCACGCTGCGCTTCAGAAGGGGTGCTACGACTCTGTAACCTTCTCTCACTGGCCCCCTTCCTTCTCCGATTTGAACCCGCTGGACTAATTCGTTTGGTCATACGCCAAGAACGTCACAAACAGGACCTGCCACAGTACCAAAACTAGCCTGATCACTGCCGTCTGCCGAGTATTTGTCGAGCTCCTGCCGGCGCTTGTAAAAAAGGCATGTTTCCAGTTCCAGACTCGTATCGAGACAGTGATTAAGGCTGAAGGCGGCTACATTGAATATATGTCAGCTCTACTACATAAACAAGTTACCCGAATTGATTTTTCTTGATAAAAGTTTTAAAATAAAGCTGTAGTATTGTTTTCTTTCACCCTATACATAATATATATAAAATCTTATTCCGCATTTTTCTATATCCTACCCTCTAATGAGAGGGAAAGTATTTCTTCGAAACTCCGCGGATTAAGGACTATCCACTTATTTTGTGCTTCGTTTTTAAAATTAAATGTGTTTAACTCTTTTCCAAAGTGTTTTATAACATGTTTTATTAACTACTTGTTCTTGTATATATATATATATATATATATATATATATATATATATATATATATATATATATATATATATATATAGTCTTTGAAGTTTTTAACCTTTAAAACTATACAAATATTATAGAAAATTGATCACATATAATGGTAGCAGATGTATCGAGATACAGCAATAGGTATGTTTGATCTGGAATAATGACGATTCATTAAAATTGTGGGGTCTGCGTACGCGCCTGGTCCACAAAGTATGGAAATAAAAAATTTAAAAATGAAAAAAAAAAACCGTTTATAAATGTTTTTGATATAGATGTACATAATAATACTTTGATAAGTATGTTTAACTTAAATAGGGATGGTATAATAAAATTGTGGCGTCTGCGTTCGTGCCTGGCCTCCATAGAATAGAAATAAGCACAAACTTTAATAAAGACTTTTCATATCTATCTGCGTTAGTATACTTTGATATTTATGTTTCAGTTTTAAGAAATATGGTACAATAAAATTATGTGGTGTTCGTTCGCGCCTGACCACCATAGAATGGAAATATGTCACAAAGTTTAACAAGTTTTTTTTTAATATAGATCCACAGAATATTGTGATAATTGTTTCAGCGTGAACAGGTATGGTATCATAAATTATGGGGTTTATCTATTTTATTTTTACTTTCATCATATTTTGCTTTGGTTTTGATACCCCCACATTCGAAGCTATCTCTTTACAACCCTTCCTTTTCATAACCTATCAAACTTTCATAAATCAGAGTCCATTTTCTGTAGTCTGTTTTTGAACCCAGTCAACAACGGGTACTTTTGCTAGTATATATATATATATATATATATATATATATATATATATATATATATATATAAGAGAAAGAAAATTAAAACTGTAAGTTAAACTTTACAATCAAATTTATTGTTCGACTGAATACTCCAAAAAAACATTTACAAAGTCCTTATTCCGCGAAGTTTCAAAGAATGTTATTATTTACATCAGAAGACATGTAGTTTTTTATGTCTATGTATATGTGTATGCATGTTTTGTGCGTTGTGTGCGTATATATATATATATATGTGTGTGCGTGTGTGTGTGTGTATGTCTGTGTGTGTACTTGTGTGTGTGTACTTGTGTGTTTATGGGTGTACTTATGTATGTATAAATGTGGGTAAGTATGTGTATGAATGTCTGTGCATATGTGTATGTATATGTCATGTCATGTCATATGCTACTGGTACCATGTAACCCAGTACTTCCTGCCTCATGGTCGGGTCACCGGCGACTAAACTGGTTCCCGCAGCAGACTTATTTGGTGAGGAGGATGGCTAGTCTCCCTGAAGGATTAAAAACAAGACCTTCCAAAGGGCGAATGAACTCTTTTTCGGGGTCAACGGCACTATAGCACCGTGTGTGATTGTGTGTATGTATGTGTGTGTTTGGGTGGAGAGGGCTCCCGTAAGCCGTGATGAGGCAACCTTTCTAGGAGAAGCAAATCTCTGATTTAAAAAACCATAAAGCGGGAGACGAGTACCCGCATTAAGCTGGTCTGCAGTTTAACTTGTTGCTGGCTATCTTGCTCTTGCTTGTTGCTGGATCTCAACATTTTGAACCGAGAGAGAGACTTAGCTGTCGTACAAAGCTAAGACTCTGTAACATCATCTGTGTATAGATACTCCCTCAGGCACTTGTCTATTAAAATGGTTCTGTGACGATAGTAGTCATTTTTGGGCTCATGGACTTTAAGTGTCTGAGGGAGTGGTACTCGTCTGACAAGACGTTGCAATCATCATATATATATATATATATATATATATATATATTATCAATATCGGTATATGATTGGCATCATTATTCGTGTCACTATTACTATTATATTTAGTTCTATTACTAATTACCTTTTATCAATAGTAACTTTATAAATATTATTATCGCCATCTTTATTGCCGTTTTTTATCATTATTACTAAATTTTAATCATTGTTACAAAATTTGATACTATAATTACTAAATTACTATTATTATTACACATGATCATTGAGTATACCATTATTAGAATTACTTTGCATTTATTATTATTATTATTATTATTATTATTATTATTATATTATTATTATTTTGTCATCTTTATCATCATCATGACTTCTCGACAGCATTAATAAGCTAAGATTCTGCAACACTTAAAACTTTGTAATCGTCATTCCTCCGACTTTTTTTAATAATGACATCGAATTTAACACTTTATAGAAAGATCTGTTTCGTTCTGTCTAGACAATTTCCGGTCAGAGTAATACGAGCTTTCACGGACTGATTTTTTTCCCGCTTAGCCTGATCATAATTTTTTTTTTAATTTAATCTGACATCACTTTTTCTAATTAAGCCGATGATGAAAGTTCTCATACTGGTTTTCTGTCTTTTTATTCTTCAGTCCCATTTGACTGAGTACAGACTTCTCTTTGGGCTACTGCACTGCCATGAAAAAAACAATTTAGATTATTTTGGCTGTTTTGAAGGCTTTCCAAATCAGATTATATGCATCGTCACGCTGGACTTATTTTGGGCTCTATTTTCTCTAAAGAACTATTTTGCATTTCCGATCAACTTGGGAGAATTTTTATGCAAGCTAAAATATTATGGGCGGTTTCTTTATATATATATATATATATATATATATATATGTGTGTGTGTGTGTGTGTGTGTGTGTGTGTGTGTGTGTGTGTGTGTGTGTGTGTGTGTGTGTGTATAATTTTTACATATCCAACATTTTTTCACTTTTTTTGTATTTGGCAATTTATAACTACAATAAATTGCGGTTTCACTTAATACCTTAACTAGCAAATTCTAGCATTGCTACAAATAGAATTTGCTGATTTCTTTGTCCTTTGATGAGAAGAATAACGAAAACAGCATTCTTTGAACTCCATGGAATAAAGACTTGTAAATTGTTTTTTAAGGTATTTAGTCGAACAATAAATGTTTATTGTAAAGTTCAACTTACGGTTTTAATTTTCTTTCTCTTATAATAAGCTCTACTTTCTATTACATATTGAGCTTTTTTAATTCAGTTGGGATTAAATTTTCTATATATAGATACTGTTATTTATAATAGTTTAAAGTTTACCATTGTGTATATCAGGTAAACACTACATCTCTTTGATTTCATTAATATATATATATATGTATATATATATATATATATATATATATATATATATAGGTACAATATTTATTATGACACTATATATACATATTTCATTTTCAGTACTTTATTGGATTTTTTTCATCACCCCTGGACACACACATATATATAGGTATGTATATATATGTATGTAGGTACGTATATATATGTATGTAGGTATGTATATATATTATGTATGTAGGTATGTATATATACGTATGTAAGTATGTATATATGCATATATATGTATGTATGTAGGTATGTATGTATATATATGTAGGCATGTATAAATATATATATATATAATGTAGGTATATATATATATGCATGTATTTATATGTATATATATAATGTAGGTATATATATATATGCATGTATTTATATGTATATATATAATGTAGGTATGTATATATATATGTATGCATGTATCTATATATATATATAAGAGAAATTAGTTAGAAATTAGAAATTAGTATATATATATATGTGTGTGTGTGTGTGTGTGTGTGTGTTTGTGCGTGTGTATTGTTGTTCTTCTTGAGCAAATAATTGATAAACATTTTCAATTTAAAAATGTACATCAATGTTTATCATTTTCAACGCAAAGCACTACATATACAAGAGTCAAATACGGCCTAAGATGGACTACTGTTGGCAGATCTGAGGCGAAACTTCAAAAAAAGCCTTGTCTAGCTTTGGCATGGTACAAAACTATTATCGAAATTTAGTGAGCAATGATTTTTTCGCCTTCATACTCCCTCTTTCTTACAGAAATGTTACTGACGTTGCGATTCTATTTCTGCTCTATCGATACTTTTATTGTAAGTGTTCGACTGAGCTCCAATCTAAGGCCCCTCCCTGTAAAACATTCACAACAAATACTCGCCTAGCTGAAACAATTGTCAACAACTTTCCTAACTTTCTATCTGTGCCTAAAACTAAAAGAAATTTCATTGAACAGAGTTTCTTTCCTAGAACTTCCGTCTGTGGAACACAATACAGTTTGCCCTTTTCCCGGCCTCAAGTCTAATCTGAACAAATTCTTGTTGAGTCGTCTATTTAGATGATCTATCACTCACCAAGTTCCACCATGATTGATCTTATCTCACCATCTTATTAACTCTTAACACTTATTCTCATGTGACCCCTGGACCTTGATATTTGATGATCTTCCAAGTAAAAAAAAAATGTTTATAAAATATGTTTTCTTTCTGAGTAAAGGGCGAGGTATTGAAAAAAAAAAACATGGTTTAAAAAAAAAGCTTATCGGAAACATTCAAATGCCAAACCTTCTTAAGAACACTGCCAGGCACATAAAGTATCTTCGTGTAAAATTCCGTAAAAATCGACCCAGCTGATTTCTTTTCCACACACACACACACACACACACACACACACACGCACACACACACGCACAAACAAACACACAAAAACAAACGCACACACAAACAAACACACACAAACAGACGCACACACAAAGTTCATTTCATATAATAGAAGAAATAAAGATATATGTACAAGGTGCCTTCAATAAGTTCCCAGGCTTTTTTTCGTATGAGCCTTTTTATTGATAATGCCCATATTAAACTCTAGTCCCTTTTGAAGTAATTTCCTCCAACTACAAAGGCCCCATGGAAATCCTCTTGTGTAAGAGTGTCAATGACTCTCGTCACAGCATCTTTCATCTCCACAATTGCCTCATAACGACAGCTTCTAAAATTTTCCTCGGGTTTAGAGAATAACCAAAAGACACAGAGAGCAAAGTTAGAACTATAGGGAGGGTGATGAACTGTCTTAATGCCCATTTTGATCAAATAGTCTATGACGATGCGAGAGTTGTGGACTGGTGCATTCATGCAAACCTTCTGCATCTTCAGCTCCTCGTGTTTATAGTTCCTACACTGACATCAAACTATGCAATTTTTGTCTCTATAGACACACGAAGGTTCTTATGTAATTCTTTATTTGGCCAATTGACGCTGGTATTTTGACTTCCGTACTCCTTCCACACCTCTCATTTCCCTCACATACTTCCTGCGTTCTTTAGATTTCTCATGCCACTCAAAACCTGATGCTCGATTTATGCAAGATGGTCCCAAAGCAGTGTGAAGCATTCCATACGTCTCCGTGGAAATTTTTCAAGTTTAAAGCAGAATTTTATTGCATATCGTTCTTCTATATGTCCCCACGTCCAGTTAGCATTTTTGAAATTCGCCAGGCTTTAGTAAGTGTATTTCAATTACTATTGTAGCCGTTCATTTTAACCTAAACTCATAACAATTACACTGTGCAACACTAAAAAAAAGTACAGGATATCTGCAGCAATTTTTGTATACCTAGTAACGTGGAAATTTTATTTCTGGCTTTCTTTTTGTTGAATTAGGTATAATTTGTGCAAAATTGCCACAGTCGTAAATTTCAGTAAAAACGTCAAAAATGGGTTACTGACGACTTTGCAGTCACATATTATGTGTAATAAATTATAAATGTTAAGAGAAAAACACAGTTTAATATACATATATTATGTACATTATTTGTTAAATCATTTATTTGAATCATTTATTTGCTAAAGTCAGCCGACATGAGCTATTTTTCCAGATTTAAGAGAGCTAGATGACAGAGCTAGCTTGGTTAGCATAATAATTTCTAGACCAAGGGCTAATTTTTTCAAAAGTAAAAACATAATGCTGTAGCACATGGTTTGGTGTTCACCACCTTCCGAAAAGCCATGGTATTCGTCAAGAAAGGCATTTTTTAATGTAGGCTAAAAAAATCAAGGAAAAGAAGCTAAAACCTGCCTCAGAACCTTATTTGTAGGGCACGGGAAAAAATCTGAGGGTTAAAAATAGATATCCATTTAATAAAGTATTTTTTAACTAAAAACTACAATAAAGACCGGATTATTGTGTATTTTAATGTTTTAAACATAAAGGGGCATGTTATACATTCTTTTCTTAAAATTTACTAAATTAAATGCAAAAAATAGAAATGAAATTTTATCAACTCCTTACTTTATGTACGAAAGAATCTAATAACTTGCTTGTTGGCATTTATAATAGCTTAACATGTTCACATTATGGAATCCTTATTTTTCTTTATAAAACAATTTACTTTTTTTCTTGTCTTTATTCTTTAGATGCAGTATAGGCTTTGACGATGACTTCAAGACAGTGCAAAAATGATCCAAGCAAATTCTTCTACATATGTGGCGAATTAACATTTGCTAAAGAAAGGCGCAGCATTACCAGCCATATCAAGAAATTGTATAAGGCGTACTTTCATTTTGATATAGGAGACCAAGACAAGTCATGGGCTCCTCATGCCTGTTGCCTTACATGTGTGAAAACATTGAGCGCATGGTATGCAAAAAAGAATGTTCACATGAAGTTTGGTTTGCCAATGATTTGGCGAGAGCAAAAAGATCATTCTAATGATTGCTATTTTTGTCAGCAAGACTATATGGGCTGTACAACAGCAAAAAAAAAGAAACACATTGTTTACCCAAATTTGCAATCAGAAATGCGCCCAGTTGAGCACTCAAAAGAATTACCTGTACCAAAACCCCCTGATCAGGAAATGTGGAGTTCAAGCAGTGGGGATGAACATTACAATGATGAAACAGTAGAATTTTCTAATTCAGAAAGCAATAATAAACCAATACTATTTTCTCAAGATGCTCTAAATGACTTATGCAGAGATCTTTATTTAACCAAAGACAAAAGTGAACTTCTTGTATCAAGGCTTAAAGAACGAAATTTTCTTAGAAAAGGTGTGAAAATAACATTGTACAGAAAACGTGCACAAAACTTGCATGTTTTGTTCACTTTGACAGATGATTTATGCTTCTGCAATGACATTGTTGGACTTTTTGAACAGCTGGAAATACAATATGATAACACCAACTGGCGACTTTTCTTAGATGCATCCAAGGAAAGCATAAAAGCTGTTTTGCTTCACAATGGGTACACCCTGCCATCTGTTCCTATAGCTTACAGCACAACCATATGAAATTTTAAAAACAATTTTAGCAAGCATACATTATGAAGTTCATAAATGGCATGTTTGTGCAGATTTCAAGGTTATAGCCATGCTCACTGGCCTTCAGCCAGGCTATACTAAATTTTGTTGCTTCTTGTGCTTATGGGACTCTAAAGCAAGAGCTGAACACAATGTACGCAAGCACTGGCCTGCTAGAGATGAAATTGAGCAAGGAAAACATAACATCAAACACAAACCACTTCTGCAAAGTGATAGAATCCATTTACCACCTTTGCATATTAAACTCGGTTTGTTCAAGCAGTTTGTGAAAGCACTAGACAAGGATCCCTTGGCATTTGCATATCTTGCAGAAAAGTTTCCTTCATTAAGTCGAGCTAAAATAAAAGAAGGTATCTTCATAGGTCCCCAAATTCGAAAAATTGTTCTTGATGAAACTTTTAACACACATCTCAAGAGAAAAGAAAAATGTGCCTTTGAGTCATTCAAGAAAGTTTGTGATAACTTCCTGGGAAAACATCGTTCAGAAGACTATGTGCAAGTTGTAAATGATCTATTGTATCATTTTCATGATATGGGATGTAACATGTCTCTAAAAGTTCATGTGCTTCACTCTCATTTGGATTTTTTTGCTGAGAATCTTGGCCATGTGAGTGATGAACATGGCGAAAGGTTCCATAAAGATATTTCATTAATAGAAAAACGTTTTAAAAGAAAATGGAACACTGGTATGTTGGCAGACTACTGCTGGAATTTAAAAAAGGATGATGGCACTCTACACAAGAGAGTTAAGAGGACAAGTGTTGTTTAAACTGGTGAATTCGGTGGGGTTTTTTTTCAAAATAATTAATAATAAAGTACATGAAAATGGTACCTAATCCAGAGAAATAAATGTCAGATTTTGAATCAGCATACTTTTCTTACACCGGAGCAGGTCTTATATGTCTTGTACTTTTTTTTTCAATTCAAATTTGTTGCACAGTGTTATCAGTCATCTCATAAGATGCAGAGCAATAAGATACTGATTTTTCAAGAGTTTACGACAATTTTAAATGCCTATATAAAAAGTCTACAAACTTTTTGAAATTTGCATATATATGGGTTTGTGTGTGTGTGTGTGTGTGTGTGTGTGTGTGTGTGTGTGTGTGTGTGTGTTCATATTAAAAACCCCTGTTTCTACTTATTTAAAAAGAAAATACAACTTTGTTATAGATGGGTCGTGGAATTGCATTCATCTGGAAAAGATCTCGCCTGTTTGCGTATTCTTTTAAACATTCATTGTAATTAATTACCTATTAGTTTGTTTGTTTGTTTTGGGGTTTTTTTACGGGATGACCATCTTTTGTAAACTATTACGTGTAATTATATGCATGCAGATATTCTACATGATTTATACTTGTGTAATACTTGCGTAAAAAGATAATAGTAAACACAAACCTCTTTCTATATATAATTATGCATACGTATATATATATATATATTTGTTTAAACATTCTTGTTTACCAAACTCCTATCAGTTGTTGGTCTATAGACATGAAACTTAATCTGTAGGGTATTCGAACCCATTCGAAATTTTATATTTGGATTGAACCCGGGGAAAATCAGTTCAAAAGCGTGGAAATTAAAAAATTAGAATTTACCAGGTGAAGGACGAAAGACGGCATTATGAACATGCACGAGTAACGAAACAGCTATTGGTTAATGTTTTAATCTTTAGTCTTGCAGTGAACATGCCTTCATAGTTCAGGGATTAACGGCAAAGAAAAAAGTAAATCGTAAGCTAAAGGTTTTGGTTTCGATTCTCGGTAGTGGCGCACGAGTCATTTTTTTTTTTAAACTTTCTTAGACATTAATATATATTGGGTCCAATACAATATAAAAATAAATACGAAATCTGCATTATAAAAAATATCATATTCAAGCGTATTTTACGACCGGGCAGTGTCTGGCGGCCTGCTAGTATATATATATATATATATATATATATATATATATATATATATATATATATATATATATATATACACACTAGCATTTCAGCCCGTCGTTGCCTGGGTGCTTGTATGTTTCTGTTGAGCAAAAAAAAAATGATAGTAGGAAGGCAGGCTCAACCCCGTACTGCGAAGGACGAAAAGAACGGGAAAAAAACCCTGATGTCTTTGCTATTACGGCCAACACCAACCCGGAAGTGACTTATGTTTAAATTAAGGCTAGACAATCGGAAAAAGAGGATGACTTTCAAAAAATAGATATATAGATGTAGATATATAAAAGTGAACGTGTGTGTGTGTCTGTGTACATTTCCCTACGCCATAACTCTGTCAATTTTAAGTCTACAGACTCGAATTTTGATATGCAGAGTACTTCGATTTGGGAAATTTGGCGATTAAGGGGTCAAAGTTCAACGATTTAACCTTTGAGAACTCTACCAAACTCCTCCGACAATTTTGGGTCTACGCACTTGAAATTTTAGACATAGGTTCCTTGGACATGGATCTAACTTAATAACTCGATTTGAGCCCAAAACAATAAATGTTAAGGGGTCATAATAGGGGTCAAATTTAAAAAAATTGACCGGGTTTATTTTTGTTTTTGTTTTTTTGCTTAGCATACATTTCCAAACACCCGGGCAACGCCGGGCACCCTTGCTAGTATATCTATAAAAGTGAATGTGTCTGTGTCTGCCTGTCTGTCTGTGTACATTTTCCTTCGAAATAACTCATTGTCTGTCTCTCTGTGTACATTTTCCTTCGAAATATCTCATTTTCAGTTTACAGACTCGAAATTTAATATACAGTATACTGAGATTTGGGAAAATCGATGTGATCAGTTTTCGGCCAGAAATTGGCTGTTAAGGGGTCAAGGTTCAACGATTTGACCTTTGAGAACTCTACCAAACTCCTCCGACAATTTTGGGTCTAAACACTTGAAATTTTAGAAATAAGTTCCTCGGACATGGATCTAACTTAATGATTCGAGATGAGCCCAAAACAATAAATTTTCAGCGGTCATAATCGGGGTCTAAGTTTAAAAAATTGCTTTTTTTCTTTTTTTTTTTTTTTTTTGCTCAGCATACACATCCAAACACCCGCGCAACGCCGGGCACCCATGCTAGTATATATATATATATATATATATATATATATATATATATATATATATATATATATATATATATATATATATATATATATATAGTAATTTATAAAATATATATGGCGATTAAGCTACACTGAATATTCTGCGTTTCATCCAACTATAGGATTCGTCAGGCTTATGCGCGAATTCTATAGTTGGATGAAATGCAGAATATTCAGTGTAGCTTAATCGCCAGAAATATTTTATAAATGACTAACTAGCTCTACCTACATATTGAGCACTTTTGAAGTAAATACTTAAAGTTTACGCATAAATCTATACTTTCGTATATTAAATTTATGTGAATAAATGAAGTAGTTATATATATATATATATATATATATATATATATATATATATATATATATATATATAAAGTGAAAGTGTCTGTCTGTGTGTAGGTTCTTGTCCATTTTTCTACCAAAATACTCTGTCAAATTTCAGTCTACAGACGCGAGATTTGACATAAGGAGTATTGAGATTTTGGAAAATCTTTTTAATCTATTTCCGGTCAAAAATGTGGCTGTCAATGTGGTAAAAGTTAAACGATTTGACCTTTGAAAACTCTACCAAATCTCTCCACCAATTTTTGGTCCAAATACTTGAAATTTTAGATATAGGTTACTTGGAAATGGATCAAACTTTTTAATTTGATTTGAGATCAAAAAGTAAATGTTAAGGGGTCAAAGTTTTTCAAATATTGACCCCCGCGGTCTCTACCAAATTACGCCGCCAATTTTTGGTCTAATCATTTGAAATTTTACGTAAAGGGTATTAAGATATAGAGCAAGCCTTTGAATTAGTGTTTGGCCGAAAATTTGGCAGCCAAGGGATCAATGTTCAAGATATTTGGCCTCTGTCTGTCTCTAACAAACTATTAAGACAATTTTTGTTTTGGAAATTTTACTAAAGGGTATTCAGACATGCAGCTAGCTTTTTAATCAGTTTTTAGGCGAGAATTTTTATGCGAAGTTGAAATAGTTGACTTTTGCAGATTCTACAAAACACTTTAAAATTTTAGATGTAGGTTATCTGGACATGAGTCAAATTTTTAATATATATATATATATATATATATATATATATATATATATATATATATATATATATATATATATATATGTATATATATATATATGCACATAAAGTTATCAACAGTACATAGGGCCCGAGCAAGCCGCGCTGAATTGCTAGTATATATATATATATATATATATATATATATATATATATATATATATATATATGTGTGTGTGTGTGTGTGTGTGTGTGTGTGTGTGTGTGTGTGGAGAAATATGTTTATTCAATTATATATCACCTTTTATTAATACCAGTATTTTAATTTATGAAGCTTGGGCTAACATATAACATTTTTTTTTCATTTTATTTTACATTTTCACCCTAAACCAGGTACCTTGCCACTTTGATGTAGAAGACTACTATCATAGGGACATAAGCTACAAGGGTACTGTGTGGGGAGTTAGGCAACAAGATATCTGTTCAGGTTACACTTGAACTTCTGCATGTCAGTACAGTTGGGGAAGCAGGAACTCGGAAGGGAGTTCCAAAGTCTAGCGGTTCTGCGGAAGAAACTGCTGGAGTAGTAGGCTCTCTTACATCTAGGGTTCTCTACTGTGAAGGAGTGGGATTTAACTGCTTGTCGGGTTTGTCGGGGTATTTACGTCGTTTGCAGTTCGTCGAAGCATTCGCCGTTAAAGTACTTGTAGAACAGGGAGAGGGATGCTACATTTGGTCGATGGGGCAGAGGCTGAAGCTTAGATGACAGAACAGGACATATCAGGTTGGCGACTCTCTTTTGAAGCTTGTTTAGGAGCGGGAGACTAGTACAAATGCATCAGCTCAAATATGACAACAATACTCTATACATGGGCGAATGGTGGCCTTATAGAGGTACAGTATACTTTTGGGGTTAGTATATTTCTAACACGGTAGAGAGAACCTACCTTCATCGCAGCGGTCCTGGCAGTGCTCTCAATGTAATTTTTCTAACTCATGTTTCCTGTGAACGTTAGGCCGAGGAGTTTAAGCGATGTACTTTCAGATAAAGAGTCTTTGCTATTAGTGGTAGAGAAGGTTTCTTGTAATTATGGAAGGAAACAAGTTTAGTCTTGGTAGCATTGAATATAAGCATCCATTTTTGTTCGCATTCCACTACAGATTGGAGGTCATCCTGTAGTGTGTTTGCCATTTCTTTAAATATGTGTTCATTTGTCCTCCTGTCGTGTCTGTTATAGAGCGTGGTGTCATCAGCATATATACCCATCTAACAGACAATTTTGTCAGGGAGGTTATTATGAATATTAGGAATATTATAGGTCCAACGATAGACCATTGAGGCACTCCCGCATTTATATTATATTGTTTAGATGTACGACCTTCGAGGACAACCTGGATTTTTCTCTTATCTAAGAAGGATTTAATTGTTAAGTATTCTTCCAGTGATACCGTATGATCTGACTTTCCTGAGAAGACCCTCATGCCATACCCTGTCAAAAGCCTTAGATATATCTAAAACTATCGCTCTACCGTCCCCTGCTTTCTCCAGTGAATGATATATACGTTCAGAGATTACAGTTAGGATGTCTGCTGTGGAACGGGCTTGCCTAAATCCATATTGTTGGTCGGTCAGAAGTTTAGCATCCGTAGTGATGAACTAGATCTTGGTTAATTATGGACTCAAATACTTTGGCGAAAAGTGGGAGAAGGCTAATGAGGCGATAATTTTCTGAGTCAGTTCTTTCGCCAGAATTCTTGAAAACTGGTACCACAGAAGCAGTTTTCCAGCAGGCAGGAAAGCAAGATTCATTAAAGATTTTGTTCTAAATTTTGGAGAGAACTGGATCTACATCGGCAGAGCACTTCTTTAACAACACAGCTGGGATGAGATCAGGTCCACATGCTTTTGAAGTGTCAAGATTTTTTATGATAGCATGCACCTGAGCAGGGGTAATTTTCAGATCGTCTAGTGTGGCGTCTGTCCGCAAAGGAAAGTCAGGGAGGAGGTGGTTAGCAGGGCCCAGTGTGGAGTTGGAGGCAAACCGACTGGCAAGCATGTTAGCCTTCTCGGTTGCTGAGCAAACAACCTAATGATTGTTGGATAGTAAGGGAATTGTTGATTGCCCATTATTTACTACACTGTTGTAGATTTTCCAGAAGTCACGTGTTCCTAATTTCTGTGCTTCGATGCGTTTTTTGGTGGTTTCAGTAAATTCTCTCTTAGCTGTCGCTATTTCTTTCTTACACGTAGTTCTGGCTTCTGTATACTTCTGCCTGTTTGAACTGGACTTATGTCGATTAAATATGCGGTACGCATACTGCATTTGCGCAATGGCAGCTGCACAAGTAGGTGTAAACCATTGGGGAGAGTGGGGCTTGCTATAAAATTTCCGCGTGAGAATATATGCTTCAATTGCCGTTTTGAACCATTCATTGGTCTCATTTGTGCACTGCTGAGCGGGAAGTGAAAAGATATTTCGCCATGGGGCGTCTCTGATGAGATCCCTGATGGCTTCCTAGACAGCCTTTTTATAATATCTTGTTGTTTTCAGCAATGGCTCTTCAGTTTTGGCTCTAGATTTAGGACGATTTCAACCATTATCACTGCATGATCTGCGTTCCCAATTGGGCTGTGGGCATTCGTAACACAATCATCGGAAACTGTTGTCAGAAACCGATCTAGAAGTGATGCCTGTTGTTCTTGCTAGTCTGTGAGACGGGTTGGAAACGTAACCATCAGTGATAGGCAATGAGATATAGAGAAGCTATGTGTTGTGCTACCAGATGCGCTTGTGTAAGTAGAAAATCCAAGCCAGTTACTGTGATCATCACCAAATACATGCACTTGTGTGCTAGTGTCGAGGGAGAGTGCTGTATCTATGCTATCAGAGATTAGTTTATTAGGGTACAGTCCTGGGTCGAGGGAGAGCGGTAGAGAAAATAACTAATGTTATGTTGCATGTTAGTCTAAAGCACATAAAGGCTTGATCGTCCGATTCTAGTTTGATTTCTCTAGACAAGGAGAGGGTGTTTCGTATATAGACTCCAAGCCCGTGCATATGTCTGTCCGAGTCTTTACGGCAGAGTGGGAGATATCCGGGGACGTTAAAGTAGTTAAAGGGGATGGAGGAGTGTAGGTTAGTCTCATTTAGTGCTAAGATATCTGAGGTGTTTGTTAGGAGAAATGCCTCAACATCATTTAAATCAGTTCTAAGCCCACAGATGTTCATGAATGCAAGCCTCTGGAGAGGAAGCAATAGTCTTTATTCCTAATTTCAGGATGTTGATCATCTTACTGTTTATCTTTTTAAGTACGTTGATATGCACAAATCTTGACACCACATGTTTCGTAGCGCCAAATCATTCACGTAGTTATTACGTCAATAATTACCTGCCTTAACATAAGAAAAATCACTTCTTAATTTTAGAAGAAAATAAAATGCGTATGGGCATTATCACAAAATCCGAAAATTGGGAAAAAGTTCCAATTTATTTTTTTAAAGGGAGTAACATAATTAAAACTTCTGAAAATTTGAGAGAAAAATTGCAACAATTTTTTTAGTGGTGTAACAAAATGGAGGAAAAAAAATAATTGCAACTTTTCTCCTAATTTTCGGGTTTTTAATCATGTCCATATACATTTACTTTCTTTTAAAATTCATAAAAGTTTTTTCTTCTTATGAGTTAAGGGCGAAATAAATTCAATAACTGACATAATTATTACATGAATGATTTTGCGCTACGAAACAGGTGCTGTCAAGAATTGTGCATGTCAACGTACTTTAGGAAACAAACGGTAAGATAATTAACATCTGGAAAATTGGAATATACTTTTGTTCTTTATATATATATATATATATATATATATATATATATATATATATATATACAATGAACAATATACATACATGCACACACTTATATATGAGAGAACTTGAATGCTTATGGAGAGAACTTGAACGTCTACTAGACACTGTCCTCGAGCATCTAAGATCTCTGTATAGGGATTTGTCAGGACAAACTGGCGTGAGGATACTTTCCTTTAAAATTAAACCCTGACCAAATATTACAAATCATATTTTGTATTCGCTGCCCAAATAAGATCTCATCAGTAAGACTAACCCACTTCGCTTTTACGAGAAACGGTGCACCTTCTCCAAGTGATGTTACCTCAAGAAACAGCACGAAGCTGGATACTCTACCAGACTAGGTGAATTCTTGTCCTCGAATCCATTAAGACCAAGAGATCAAAACGAAAGGTATACTATAACATGTAAATGGCAAATTGGGAAGAGGAAAATTACGTTCTCAATTTCTTTACTAACTCAATGTTTGAGAGATAAAGAACTTTAATGTAACATTCGAATCCCTATGTATTTCATATAGAGTTCAGGTGTAAGCCCCAGGTGATATGCTCCCTGATTAGATATGATTTTCATAATTCATTTGAAGGAAAATAAAACAAAAAATACATATATGTGTGTAGGTGTGTGTGATATATTGTTGGTGATTCAAGCATCAAATAATTTCTTTGTTTTTTTTAATTCTTTATCATTGAGACAATTTAATATTTCAGACGCCTTGCTTTATTCATCAGAAATAAGTGGACGTAAGGACAGAAAGAAAAAACGGGCACGAAGACTCTAATTGTGGAGATGTATATGCTAATAATTCGACGATCATATGTTTTTTTAAAGGAGGGCAGTTAAGTGTTGTTTGAATCTGTTTAGAAGCAATATTTTAATATAGGTGTTGTTATATATTGTATATATTTTATTGTTTATGTTTGCATGTAAGACATAATATATCTGCACGACTGCTATGGCTACTTTCGCTTGTTGTTTTGACTTGTGCTTGTTTAGAAGTGTTTTGAAACTAAAAATAATGACAGTTCTTATTTTGTTATGGAGTGATTATGTTTTGTTGTGTGGGTGTAAGTTTCTGTGTGTGTCGATTTTTTTATTCTTGAAAATAAAAATTAGAGAAGATATTTGAACTCGATACCGTTATTTATATATGTTTTGTTCATGCTTCTGTGCGCATCTTTAAGCGTCAACTTCCGGTTGCGGTGGCGTAACGAGTTATTTAATCTTATTTATTAAATAAAGATGTTATTATTTACTTTACTATTTGCATCTTACGCTGTACCATATATGCATCATTCTGTGTTATATATATATATGTGTGTGTGTGTGTGTGTGTGTGTGTGTGTGTGTGTGTGTGTGTGTGTGTGTGTGTGTGTGTGTGCGTGTGTGTGTGCTAAATGCATTGTTCTTTATAAAAGAACTAGCTTGGGTGCTCGGCGTTGCCTGTGTGTTTGTACATGTGTGTTGTAATACGCAGGCAGGCTCGAACCCGGGACGCGGAGCGGAAAAGAAAAAGGAAGGTGTGTGTAAGGGTGTTGGTTGAGAAAAAAATTTTAAAATGGAAAATTGCGAGTGCAAAAAAAAAAGTGGTAGTAGGCAAGCAGGCTCGAACCCGTACCGCGAAGGAGGAAAAAAAAATGAAAAAAAAGTGACGCATTAGCTTTTGCGCCAATCGCCAAACCGGAAGTGACGTAGGTTTAAATTAAGGCTACACAATCGACAAGAGGCGATGACTTTCGAATAAATCTGCAAAAAATCGACTACTTCCTGCAATGTTTGGGGCCAATTTTTCGATGTTTGTCGTCAGAAGATCGAGCCTCAAAATGATACCGATCTTTGTCAAACTCCGTCGCCTTTGTCAAAAGGTTTTGCGAGACATACAAATATGTACACATACATGCCTGCATTCATACATACTTATATTCGTACATACATTTAAACAGACGGGTGAGATTCATATTATAGATTAAATACTATGGATGGCCGTTAATAGCAAATATCCCTCAATGTTCGGTGTGTGATGGCTGCGTTGTTACGATTTTTAATTAATTATTAAGAGATACGGTTTTAAATAACAGATTGACGCATATGTTGGGCTCTAACCACACTGAAAAACTGTAATATGTCGAAACAGATGTGGGTGACACACACACACACACACACACACATACATATATATATAGAGAGAGAGAGAGAAAGAGAGAGAGAGGGTCGAGTGAGAGAGAGAAGTGGTAACAGAGAGGAAAGAGCGAAAGAGGGGAACACATGAAATATTCAAAATAATTTAATAAGTATATTTAGTAAAACACGTGTAGGTAAGTAAATATATATATATATATATATATATATATATATATATATATTCTACTATTATATAAAATGAAACGTGAGTGTGTGGATAAGTGGGTTCCCTGTAGATCCGGAAACGACTGGGCCTTTTTTTTTTAATTTCAAACAAAGGTACTTGATATGTCTGGGACTGATGTCATGTGTCTGGGACTGGTGTCATGTTTTTGGGACTGTACTTACGTAGGTTTTGTATCGATATGCACTTGATAAATATGGAAAATCGATAATCCGCATAATCCTATTAAACAAGGATCTCCGATTTTGACTAAAGTTAACATTATACAACCTAACATCGCAAATACATTTCAGAAGTTTGATCAGCGCACGAGCAGAAAGACGTACCCTATACAATCAAGTGTAGATTTTTATAAGATTATGGCGCGTTCGAAATAAATTGTTTCTTCTTAGAATACAATGGAGCCATGATACTCGACTTTTATACGATTAACTTTAATTCGCGTGATTAATGAAAAATTTTTGCATAAAATAAACAGGTGGTTCTTTCATAAGACTGGGGCGCATTTGAAATGAATGTTTCTGGTTTGTGAACCATTATACTTGATTTTTACATTTTAAACTTTAAGAAAAGCCATTATTTACAGATAATTTTATAAGGTTCACAGTAGACAGTAGTGCCATGTAGATTACATGTATTGTGGATTAAGTTCCCCCAGTATATTGCGTAGGGGAAATCTCTAACAAGAGCAGGCAATCAACTGATTTGATTTTAAAAATGGCCCCTTTAACCCATTAGTATATATATATATATATATATATATATATATATATATATATATATATATATATATATATATATACATATAACGCACGAAATCCTTAATAAAACTCCTTTCTGAAACCCATTCTTATGAATTAAAAATAACCATTAGTTTCTTTCGGATTTATCAAACAAGATTAGCTCAGAAATGATCAACAGTTTATTGCAGTCCAATATCAATACTGAGCGCTACTTAGTTTTTAATTGCCTTGAGTATGGGGAGAGGTGCCGTAAGGGCGGGACAACCATTTCAACAGTATGAAGAAACTTACTAAACATCAAATTACATGTTGGAATTATATGCGAGAACACTTTAGTTATTATTTTATCTGTAGAATGGGTTATCCTGAATTGGCCTCAAACTTATTTTATGTGCAGGGTTATCTAAAATATAACACATATCAAAATAATTTTCAGATGCGGTTCATTATAAACAAAATGAAGAGAGTACTAAGAAAGGAATATGCCAATTGCACCTTGGGAGGTTACTATGGATATAAATGACCTAAGAATTGCTTCACATATATATATATATATATATATATATATATATATATATATATATATATAATCCTTCTCAACGTCTGCTAACTTAACAAATACCATAATTGACTCAAATAACACAAAATTAAACATTTTTTTTAAAAACAGAGATAGGACAGAAAATGAATCGAACAATGTAAAAGAATGTAACTGCCGGGACCCTAATGAATATCCAATGGGGAGAAATGTTTAACGCCAAGCATAGTATACAAATGTGAATTTATAAGAAATAATGACACTAAAGTATACATGGGAAGCACCGGAACTTGCTTTAAGGACAGATATCGTAATGAAATAGCATCGTTTAAAAATGAAACTTAGAAAGAAAAGAACACCACAAATAACGAAAAAAACAACAATGTAGATAAAAATGAAAACAACAGTAGAAAGTGACAATTACAATTACTAAAATAGAAACAGAACCAATGGCAATAACGAAAACAACCGGAAAAAACAAAGAAACACTCCACCACTCTAGCAGAAAGGATTAATGAATTAAAGGAAAATAAAACCGAATATAAATTAAGATGGTCAATAATTGATAAAGGGGAAAATATAAACCTAGCAAATCGAAAAGACGCAACCTATGTATATTAAAATCTTACCATATATTAATATCAAAAAGAAAAAAATATTAAACAAACGACTAGATGTAATCCACGGGTGTTTGCACAGAAAAAGATATTTAATTTCACGAACTAGAGCAGATTAGGAAAAAATAGTAAAAACGAAACGTACAATATAAAGAAAGAAAAAAGATGCAAGGAAGGTTATCCTAGGTATAAAAAATGATACCATGATAGTGACTTCCCCTTTAAACAGAAGGTCGGGTAATAATATGAATTCAAACACCAAGCAAAAAGGAATAAATATGCATAAATATAAAAATAAAATTATATAAAATTATTTGATAATTGAGAAAAGAGAAAAAATATTTTTAAAAATACGAAACTACGGGTTAAAGCGGTAAACTATCTTCACACAACACCAAAAGATGGAGGAAGTAAGGAGGCATGGCTTTGGAAATCTTTTTACCCAAATACGATGTTCAGCATGTTAAAAATATACCTTTTGTTGTAAAAATCTAATGGATAAACATCTGAAGAAGTTGATGGGGACAGGATGTTTTTATGGAAACATAAATCGTAAAATTGCCTACTCATTAATGAAACAGCTGTAATGGAAAAAAATCCAGGAAATAAACCAACGTTATAATAAAGAAAACGTGAGTCTTTGAATTTTCAACAAAATTTTACACTATATATATATATATATATATATATATATATATATATATATATTATTACGCCCAATTTCTGCTGACGGCCTTGCTTAACATTATTAGTCGGCAGAAATCCTTATGCTTAAATGTAATGTTAAATAAGGAATTCTGGCTTGCAGTGGTTTAGTATGTACTGCTATATAATTAGGTAAAAATTTGTATCTAAACTTGAAGAGTGCTTATATGCGCTCGTATGCAGAGCATTTCTGTCTTAGAGGTGACATTTTAAGGTGAAATCTAAGTATCTATTATCAATATATTATCAACGCATAAAATGTTTTTTTAAGTTCGAAACTTTGATATCAATATACAAGAATAATACCCATCCTGCGACGGGTAATCTGTATTCTACAACCAGACACCTTAAACCTTATATTCAAAGTCCTTATTCCAATTTAGATAAAAAAAAGTTAGTGTCAAGCGTGCCTAATGGTTATCATACTTCACTAACTGTCTTTAGGTATTGATCCCAGCACAAGTATTTTTTTTAATTACAATAAGTAAACTCCTCGCATGACAATGTTTCGATTTCTGTCCGATTTTTTTTATTTCATGTTTTTTAAGACTTCAACGTTACGTTTAATACTGCATTATTAAAATATAATATTTATGCGTATTTTACGATCGGGCAACGGCTGGCGGTATGCAAGTACGTATATATATATATATACGAACAAACACTTAATAAAACATGTTTAAAAACACTTTGAAAAGGAGTTAAAAACATGTGTGTATGTGTGTGTGTGCGTGTGGGTGGGTGTATCCAAATTCACGTGTGATTCCAAAAAGTCAGACCCAAATAACAGTTGACTTCATTTTTTTTATTTAATTGGCAGGGATAATATACTTTATTCACGTAAGTTTCTTTCTTATGCTCATAAATACTAATACTCCAAATAACATTAGAATCGATATGTTTTCCTTCATTGTAATCAAATGGTGTTGGTAACCAACATGGATTCCTGACAGTGGCTTCTCTTGAAAGCTTTTAGAATTATTAAACAATGTATTATAAGAAATGAAGTTTCAGAAGGTATTCACATTTCATAATAATAATAATAGTAAAGAGAGAAAAACAATTATTTATAAGTTTATAACAATCTTGTTTATTTAATGGGGCTATAATTGATGGATGCTGCTATATAGCTTTAAAAGTCATATTTAAATAATAAAAAGAATAATTTGCTAAAAATAAACATTTTTTAAATAAAAATTAAAAAAGACAATCTAAAAATATTACCAGGCAGCGATGGATAGGTATAGTGACTTGGGTCCCACTTTTAATTCTAGCAAGGCTTAACAATACTATTGAGTCACAGAGCTGGCAAAGTAATGTCTCTGGCTAAGTATACACAGACACACACACACGTATATATATATATATATATATATATATATATATATATATATATATATATGTATGTATGTATGTATGTATATATTAGTGTATATATTAGTGTTGGGACGATTAATCGGAATCAGAATCGGAAATCCGAAAAATCGGAATCAGTATCACAATTGGAAAAAATTTAGCCTATTTTCGATGCTAAAACCGATTCCTTTAATTATTTTATTTGATGTTGGTTCAAGAAACATCTTCCATTGCTTGTAGTAATAATAAAATAATAAATATTTATTGATTTAAACTCCTAGTAAGAGTAAAATATCTAGATTATCCTCTCACAAGTGTGTTTTTACGTGTGAGAAAATATATGCACATTTAAGAAGTGTTTTTAATCACAATCTGGACAAAATAACACTTATAGAGTTAAATATTTAGAGATTGTAAAGAATCGGAATCGGTAATTGTATTGGAATCGGGAATTTAGTACGGAATCAGTAATTGTATCGGAATCGGGAAAAATATTGGAATCGTCCGATCACTAATATATATATATATATATATATATATATATATATATATATATATATATATATAATTATGTTTGTAATATTGTAAGCTAATTAAAATAATGCATGCTGAAAAATGTAACATGCTTCTAAAATTAATGCATAGAACAGAATGGATGTAAATAAATATTTACTTACTTGGATATGTTTCACCAGGCAATAGAAAAAAGCGGGGGTAGAAAGGGAGTCACCACACCCATAAGCATAGTATGTCTTGGTGTTTCACTAAAAGAACCTTGAAGGAGGGGAGAGCGATATGAAAGTCATATTGAGATCGTCTCAGACATCAAGGAGGTGTTTTACTTGCTTCTACAGTTAATATACATCGCTTTTACTATCAACATCCAATGGACAGATGACCGAATATCACGTGACTGATGCCAATGTACTGATTACTTATGTTCCAAAATCTTTAAACAAAAATCACCCTTCTCTTTTTATATGCAAGACAGAAAAAAGTCTAGACAGCTGTGCATCCTGTTGAGCCCGAATGAATATATATATATATATATATATATATATATATATATATATATATATATATATATATATATATATATATATATAACTTTATTCGAATGTGCAAAATTTTAGAATAATTATAAAGAAGTGAACCATCGTGTAAATTCAATCTGCTAAAATAAGATGGAAAACGGGGTGAGGAAAAGAAAAAAAACTGGGGCAAGTTACATGTAACAAATCTACAATTCAATAAAATAAATAAGTCGATTAAAAAACAAGATCGTTAAAATACACCCGAAGTGTTTTTCTGTTTTGTACCGAGGACGTACAAAGTTCCACTTGTCTGTCCTCGAAGCACTTGCCATCATTGCCAGCCTCCCTACTTTGTGCAAGCAGAGAAACCTCCGGCTTCAATTAGAATTATTTGGGTAGTCAGTTTTTTTTTTGTTTTGTTTTTTTTTGTTTTTGTTTTTTTTTTTAATCTCCTCTCCGCTCTTACTCCATACCACTACCAAATATTCTAAAAAAAAAATAATAATTTTCAGACTTATGACCCTTGAAAAGTTAGTCTGAACGAAAAGCGCTTCGGGTGTATTTTAACGATCTTGTTTTTAATCGATTTATTTATTTTATTGAATTGTACATTTGTTACATGTAACTTGCCCCAGTTTTTTTTTTTTTTTCCTCACCCCGTTTTTCATCTTATTTTAGTCGATTGAATTTACACAATTTGTTCACTTCTCTCTCTCTCTCTCTCTCTCTCTCTCTCTCTCTCTCTCTCTATATATATATATATATATATATATATATATATATATATATATATATATATATATATATATATATATAGGCTGCAAATACGCCTTGATATAATAGTTTCATTCATGCAGATCTCGTACTTATTATTATAGCGCCACTTCTCTATTGATTATTATACTGTGGCCAATATAACGTAGTAGATTTAAAAAGTTTAAAACATGTCTGACTTTGGAACCATCAGCTAGAATCGAAACCAAAACATTTAGCGTTATCGTCTGAGTTAAGTCCATACGCATATAACAACTGAAGAAAATAGCGTTGTGGAAGGTATAAATGCATATTTGCGCGTGCGTAGAGGTAAAACGTTCAGTCGACTTACGCCTTTTACCATTTTTACCCCTTTTTCACTGACTAAAGACAAAATAAAATTTGTTACATATGCCCTAATTCACCGTATGTCAAGTCTCAAGTCTTTAGGCCAAAGAATTGACAGAGTAGTTTAATAAAGCCTGTTTCGCACACAGACAAATAAGATCAATTTTGAATAGATATAGATATAGGGTGTATTTTTTTAGGCGATGAGCGTTAAACTAAAATAAATCACATAAGAATATTTTTGTTATACAAATTTGTGGTTTATTTAAAAGATTTTATTTATTTTTTGCGGGGAGGGCATTTATAATTTAAGTACAATTTCCGAAATATGATCCTCTCCGTCTCCGTATATGACGTAATCTAGATATCGAATTTGCATAAACTCTATGCATTTAATTCGGCTCTATTTACAACAATAGCGTGTCAGATGTTGTTTTCCAAGTGGTCCATTGTGTTTCGTTTATCAATTTAGATATTGGACTTTGTATATACATAAGAAAAATTATATACTGGGATTAAATCGCACGAACGCGGTATCTAGTTTACATGTCTATTTCGTAAAATTATTCGTTCATTAAATGTTTCTCTTCATAAAGTGATCGTATAATTTGCAATTTGAAAACGATGCTCAAATGGCAGCATCTTCATGATGAAGAGCTTAGTCAAACTAAGCTGAACCCAAAATGATCCATAGTTGTCAATTTAAAGATCACCGCCTCTAAAATTAAAAAAAAAACACCTAGTATATATATTATGTGTATTGACACAATTTTTTCATATACACGAAAGTATCCACGTCCAAGCTTAACAATCTACGTTTAATAAACCAGTAATAATATTTGCAAATGATTAAATTCATTTTATCCTGTGCCACTAATTCTGGCATCGGCGCATTTACATTGTTAACTTCTTTCTTGGAACAATATGAAAGTGTTTTTCCGGCGTTTGACTTCTGTTTTATTCATTTTCTTTTTTACTTGATGAGAATTCAAAGAAGAATCAAGAACGTCCGTGATACACGTGGAATTTATACTGTTTTTCTTCGGATTTTTGCTCAAAATGATTATTAGAGAAATCTAAAACAAATTTTTAAAAAGGCTAAATTAAGCGGAAGACGGTCGAGTTTCAATCCTGGCTTGAGGTAGTTGCCTGTCTAGCCGCACTGATGAACTGTGAAACAGCGAAACAGTACTGTATGTGGAGGACTATAATGCTCCCCATCTTGAGAAGAGCATATTGAGAAGTGATGCACGAATTACCATTAGCGTATAAGCGATGCTCTTTGTGTAAACAAATCGAGCTTAGATATTCGGGCGATGTGAAAACATCGTTAAACTCACGACTCACTGACCAGACGCCGATAGCGTAGTGGTTAGGAGGTTTGACTATCGTACAGACGGTCGGGTTTCAATCCTGGCTTGAGGTAGTTTCCTACTTAGCCGCACTGAAAGAGTACTGTATATGGATGACTATATATATATACTATTTTGAACCATGTTTGCTTATATATATAAGCTCGAAATGCAATGAAGTCAATTTAGGTTTTCATTTTATTTGGAAAAGCGGTTTTAAACTGATACAGACAAAGAAATAAAATTTTAGATGGTGGTTTCATTTTCATCAATTAAAAAAGAGAGTTATGTAAATTGTGGATTTTGATTTTTCCGTCATAACTGAAAGATTTTTTCCATCCAACCAGCTTCTTGAATACACTTGATACAAATGCATAATGTTAGAGCCAATACTAATAACTCCGTAGTCAGAATCAAAGTTTATATGTTAATTTAAATTTTATTGAGATCCAATTTATTTAAATCTCATGACATAAGTTTTCCGTGAATCTTTTATCTTGTGAATAACTTACGAAAAATATATTTGAGAGGAAGAAACTTGCATTAAAATATTGACAGTGAATACATACATTTATATCAGACTCGTTGACAAGACCGCTTAAAATATGGTTGTATCATTCTACCGCCTTATAAGGTAATGGTCTTAAATCTCCTATCGCATTATTCATTCGTGTAACCATACTGAAATGTGATACAACGAAACAGTTCGCGAAGAAATATATATATATATATATATATATATATATATATATATATATATATATATATATATATACTAGTAAAAGTACCCCTCATTGACTGGGTTCAAAAACAGCCTACAGAAAATGGACTCTAATTTATTAAAGTATGATAGGTTATGAAAAGGAAGGGTTGTAAAGAGATAGCTTCGAATTCGGGAGTATCAAAACCAAAGCAAAATATGACGAAAGTAAAAATAAAATAGATAAACCCCATAATTTTATTATACCATACTGTTCACACTGAAACACTTATCACAATATTCTGTGGATCCTTATTAAAAAAAAACTTGTTAAACTTTGTGACATATTTCCATTCTATGGAAGTCAGGCGCGAACGAACGCCCCATGATTTTATTATATCGTATTGCTTCAAACTGAAACATAATTATCAAAGTATACTTACGCAGATAGATATGAAAAGTTTTTATTAAAGTTTGTGCCTATTTCCATTCTATGGAGGCCAGGCGCGAACGCAAATTCCACAATTTTATCATACCATCCCTATTTAAGTTAAAACATACTTATCAAAGTATTCTTATGTACATCTATATCAAAAACACTTGTAAATGTTTTTTTTTTAATTTTTAAATTTTTTATTTCCATACTTTGTGGACCAGATGCGAACGCAGACCCCACAATTTTAATGAATCACTGTTCTGTCAGATCAAACATACCCATTCCTGTGTCTCGATACATCTTCTATCATTATATGTAATCAGTTTTTTTTTTAAATAGTCAACCATATAGGAGCCTATTCGTGTCCAGACACACACACTCACGCACACAGAGATATTCAGCTTTATATAATATATATATATTATTTTTATTATAAAATATTATTATTACGCGCATAAAAATATACTAATGGACAGCCGTAGCCAGCATAATTAAGGATCGAACTCATGCCATCAGTATTCGCAGTCGGATAAATTACGAATGTATTACGATAGATGATCCGCTGAATGTACGACTTTTTATCACTTTTTAAATTTAAGATCTCTTGTTGGCGTTTTTTTTTCCTCCAGAAAAAAAGCGCTGTAGGTTTGCGCAGAGACTACATATTAATTCAATATAGCCAGGTTAATAGCATGTTGTCGTTTTGCGCAATTTATCGTTCACTTTCTTTTGTTATCGAACGGTATTAACTAATTCCCATAAGCGTCACATTTCAAATTACGATATGTTTAACTGTGGGAACATGATTTTCACCCACTAACTATTTTTCCACATACTATCCTCAAAGTAACCAGGAATTCCCTTGCACTGGGATTAGCTTTTGATAAGACACCGTCCGTGTTCAGTTTTTCTTCTCATACAGTGCACTTTCAGTCCTTTCCACGATAGGACTTGCAATAACGCCGTCTCCCTTGCAAAGTTCCTGTTACTTCTGATTGGCTCTTAGCATACGATTACACAGAATTAACGAATATTGGAATACGCCATTTTCGAACGGTTAGACACCACTTTCAAGAACAATGCGACGCTATTTCGTTTTCTGTCATAAAAAAACATTCGACTGATTCAAAAAATATAACAACTAACAAGAAACACTGCGATCTGTGTCTACATTTTTATACTTTCTTAAAAAATCAGTTTCATTAATTTTAAGATCATTTTTCATCCGTTTGTTTTTCTTGTTGCCAATTATCGATGCACTTTTTAATAGTGGCATTCTTCCTTACTTCGCATGTTTTTTCTTTCTCTTTTTTTCGACAGGGTTCAAGTGACGATTCTTTGTATAGCTAATCTTACGTACGTATTCTAACGTAATATCCGTTTGTATTGCTTAAAATACCGAAACGCTGTAACTTTAAAAACTTCTTCATGGTGACACAGTTAGGCACAATCTCATTTTTAATATGGAAAAAATCCATTCCTCAACCCTAAATAAAGTGCACTCTTGATTGGGCGAAAAAGTGCCACAGTCTTGAAAGATTTACTTATCACCAGCTGACAGCTTTTATGTTATCGATTCAAATTCTGGAGAAGGACAAAATTAAATAGTACATGTTTCATATAACTATTTTTTAAGTATTTTGACGTAATATCCCTTTGCACTGCGTAAAATACGGAAAAGGTGTAAATTTGAATGCTTTCATTCAGGGACAGAGTTAGGCACAATCTCATCGTTAATAAAATAACGTGCACTCTTGGTTGGAAAAAAATAAAAATTATCCGTCTATAAGGATTTTCCATCCCTAACCGACAACCAAATAGATGCAGCAGTTTTATTATGCTAACCGTTCAAATTCTTTCAAAGCACAAAATTTAAATACTACAGTTCTATTTATAAGTATTCTGACGTAATATTCATTTGTGATGCTTACAATACGGAAAACGTGTAACTGTGAAAGTTTCCCCACGAGGGCATAGTTAGGCACAAGCTTATTTTAAATATGAGCAAAATCCAGTCCTTCACTCAAAATAAAGTGCATTCTTGATTGGGAAAAAATCAAAATTGCCTCAGTCTATAAGCATTTCTCTATCACTAACCGAGGACCAAACAGACACAACAGTTTTTATGACAAAAGATACAATAATTAAATACTTTTGATTACAATAAAATTTAAAGATAGCACTGTCTAGAAGGATTTCTCGACTACTAACCGAGGATTGAACAGATGAAACACTTTTTTAAGTAATCGACCCAAACCAGCACTAATCGCTAGTAACCACTAGTGCTCACAACCACAGCTAGTTGATTTTGCTACCTGTCACTGTCAGACAATGTCCGACAGTGGAAGCCAGTTTATTTCATTTTGCCCATTATATGTATATATATATATTTTTTTTTACACAGTGATCACCACTTATCAAGGCCCGGAAGCCACTCAGGGATAAGGGTTATTGCAAGTACATTACGTTAGTGTGGAGATTTGATGAAGTGTTTACTTAAGGGGGTGGTTCATTAGGACTTTGTTAACATTGGACTTGAACACATCCAAGTTGTAGTCCGGTGGGAAGCAGGCAGACGGAACAGAGTTCCACAGGCGTGCAGTTCTAAGAAAGAAGCTTTGTTCATGGAATCCACGTTTTGATATAGGCACAGATAAAGAGTGGGGGAAAATTTTCACAGTGGATTCGGCTAGACGGGTGTTTTTCGTGAAAGATTGGCGAGGGGGGACCAGAGATTGGAGTTCAGACGAGCACCTGCCATGGAAATAACTATAAAACAAGGATAGGCTCGCAACGTCTCTTCTGTGGGAGAGAGGTTGCAGGGTAGAGAAAAGGGCATCCCCCACGAAGCCACGAAGTCTATTTTGTACTCTGTCAAGGCAGGATAGGCTGTTTTTTAAAGCTCCTGCCCAGATACGGCAACAGTATTCCATCCTTGGACGTACTTGGCTTTTATATAGATAGAGAATTGCATCAGTGGTGAGATATCTTCTGGAGCGGTAGAAGGATCCCACCAGCGACCTTCGCAACAGACTATATATATATGAATCTACATTAGACTGGTTCGCTGTATCACATCCCTTTAGTGCGGCTAGACTAGCACCCATCCCGAGCTACAGGACAAACCTAATTGGCAATCAGAAGTTCTATGATCTCCCTCATTAGATCGTAAACATCTTTAATGTTTATGTATATAAACATTTTGACCGCTGCTTTTAAAGTGCTCGATTTGTTTGAGTATTTACTTCGAACTAAATGAAAACCTATTTTTGTCAGTTTACTCTCTGACATCACATAACGAGGTCAGTTTTTATTCCAGGTTTTGATAACTAAATTCTATTCGTTCATTATAAATATCTAACTGTAAATACGTTCCTTCATGCATTCTTTTTGCTATTGAAACATTTTTCTCAATACATTCCTATTTTGTTAGCGAAATATTTTCTTTCCACTAAACATCAATAATTGCACGACGTTTTTCCGGGATATCAATATCAAACAATCCCTCCCTGCTCCCTGTTTTCCCACCATACAACATGCAGAAGTTTAAATGTAAAGTAAACAAACATCTAGATGCCTGACGCCCTAAAAGCACATGTTAGCTATCACGCTTCAATGGCAGTTTCTCATAATTATAATAGTTAAAATATCAATCAGAATTGTTTCCATTGGCAAATTTAGCGAAGACATCATGGCCAAATTTGATAGATTTGTTGATAACGGCCAATTCTAATTTCGCCAATTCTTTTAGTCGATTATTGAAATTCCATTTTTCTTTGAACATAGCTGGTAAATTAGCTGCAAACGCTAGCACTAATAAAAATGATGTGAATATGTACGTAAAACACCACTAAATATTAATAGCCTTGATGCCATAAAACCACATTGCTGACCAAACAGTCTTAGTGTGAAAAAAAACGAATTTAGAATCTAACTTTGAAAAACTTGCGAAGTCTAGCTACACTGAGGAAAAGTGGAACGGTAAAACTACTTTTTGTGGATAACTCTCTCTGTCTGTCTGTCTGTCTGTCTGTCTCTCTCTCTCTCTCTCATTCTCTATCTGTCTGTCTGTCTGTCTGTCTCTCTCTCCCTCTCTCTCTCTCAATCTATATATATATATATATATATATATATATATGTATATATATATATATAAATATATATATATATATATATGAAAAATAGATTGAGGGTGGAAGGACCTGAACGCTCAACGTTTCGCCCGATTTATGCAGTGACCATCTCTCTTGAAAAAGCCCGCATATATATATATATATATATATATATATATATATATATTCATATATATATGTGTGTGTGTGTGTGTGTGTGTTTGTGTGTGTGTGTGTGTTTGTGTGTGTGTGTGTGTACATACAATTTATCGCAGCCAATATTGCGCGTTTATCAGGTGGAGTTTCACTTGAACTCTAGTTCACCTCTGACCTATCCTCAGGAGGATGAAGCGCTTGTCATTTATATTTACAATACTTACTACCTAACTTTACTCATGTATTGAGCTCTGATGAAGTAAATACTGAAAATAGAGATATAAGATTTCATCATAATCATCGATCCTGCTGTTTAACGGAGTCGTCGATCACGGCCCTTCAATTAAGGCGGCTGTTTATCGCCCGAAACAGCTAAATTTTTGCGATAATCTTGTTCAATCAATAAAGTTGTCTATTAAAGTGCGTCTTGGGTCTTGGTTGACTTTTCTATTTCGATCCTTGTCTAGATACATGAAATTATATATATATATATATATATATATATATATATATATATATATATATATATATATATATATATATGAGTTTCACGAGGCTTATACAAAAGTGTTTAATACTAAAGTAAAGCAAGATATAGTTTTTATTTATTTTTTATATAAACATTTATGTATCGTTACCAGTCATGAATATGTTTCAGTTAACTAGTTCAAAATAACTAAAGACGTTATAACACGATGTTGTTTATACAAAAGTCAAAGCCTTAATAAAAATTTGGATATAAGTCCACAGTTCTTGTTTAGAGAGCAATCACGTGGTATTAAAAATACCATTAATTTAAAGTTAAAAAAGCATCTTTGAAATTTTTGGAAATGAAAGAATGAAAAATAAAAGACGATATGTAAAGACAGTAAAAAAAGAACAAAACAAAAAACACAAAACATAAAAATGCCTGGCTGAGAGACGTAGAAGACGTGAGGTTAGGTAAGAGTGATGGTGAGAAAAAAAAGAGATATACACATACATAGTTATACACACACACACACACACACACACACACACAGAAACACACAGAAACACGCACACACACGCACATACACACGCGCATACACTCACACACACACACACACACACACACACATATATATATATATATATATATATATATATATATATATATATATATATATATGCACTGTTTTACAATTTGTTATTGTGCATTATTGTGCAGAGAAAGACAACTCTCGTTTACTAAGAGATATGTTCATTTTTTTTTTTTTTTCATTTCATAATTTAGGACTTTCTATGCATTAATTTCGATGCAGAGATATTTTTTATTAAATCAAAACATTAAAAAGAAGAAAGCTGTAACGAATTTTCTTTAATATAACAAAGTTCATAACATTAATATATATATATATATATATATATATATATATATATAAGTGAATTTAGTTTACAAACAAATGGCTACACATAAGCATACATGTTTCAGCGAAAACCCAGTACGGGAATAGCTTCGTCAGGCCAAGACATAGAGATTTCCTTGGCCTGACGAAGCGATTCCCGTACTGGGTTTTCGCTGAAACATGTATGCTTATGTGTAGCCATTTGTTTGTAAACTAAATTCACTTATTTTGGCTCTGTCTAAACATTGAGCACTCTTTTGGTGGACACCCTTACAAATAATTACTACCAATACTATAAATATATATATATATATATATATATATATATATATATATATATATATATATACGTTTTATTTTTTTATTACCGTATTTTTCTGTTAAGTTACATTATTGTTTCGGCTACACGACCGTTTTTTGGTCGTCATGTAGCTTCCTCAGACTTTTACAGTAAAAATCTTAAGAAGAAAAAACGGTCGTGTAGCCGAAACAATAATGTAACTTAACAGAAAAATACGGTATAAAAAATAAAACGCATATTTGCTCTACAACAGTATTGAGCACTTTCTTCAGGTTTTTATTAATTACCATTTCTACTATATATATATATATATATATATATATATATATATATATATATATATATATATATATATATATATATACTGTAGGCCGACCCGCCGTTGCCCGGGACCATAGGAAACAGAAAAGATGATAAATAGTAACATTTTTATTTTAAAACTTCTACCTTTTCCCCTTTTTTCTAGCCGACTCTTTCTCTTGCTCTTATCCCTCTCCCACATTCTTCGTCTTTCACCAAACCTCTCTCTTATTTTAATGTCTTGAAAAAATACTAATAATATAATCTATTTACTGAATCTACTCTTTTTAAATGTAATGTTTTAATCCTTTATTTTTATTTCTCACGGACAACGATTTTTAGAAAGATACAATGATATTCTTAATACCCAGTAATGTTATTCCCCCACTCCTACCTTCTTTCATAATAATTTTAAGAGAAATAGCGTTGATAATTAAAATTCTGGGACCCTCCTCACTTGCCAAATATTATACAATAATATTAATACTGATTGTTGCTCCCGGGCAACACCAAGTTGAACACAAGTTTCTGTTATTACCTGTTACATACCAAATAAACTAATATAATTTTAGTAAAAAGCCTCCATTCCACTGTTCTCTTCCAAACATAAAGTTAAAATAAAATTATGAAATGAATAAATAATTATTATTGATTTTAAAACACCGCCTTTATACAAATTATCCTGATCAATTTCTAATTTATTGGGCTCCTTATTTCACATTAAAATGAAGGGAAATTATGTTGATAAAGACAATAGTTGAAAGAAATTTAATGTATATCACTTACCAAATGTCGTGCTATAATTTTACGGTTTGTTCCTGGACAACGTCGAGTAAGATAAATGATTCCAGTCAATTCCTAATTTCTTTCTTTTCCAATCGATTTAAGGATATAAAAAAGATGTGTAATGTTTATGAAATCAATATTCCGAAAAGATTTACTGTATATCTCTTACCAAAATTAAGTATATTTATATATATATAAGTATATATGTGTGTGCGTGTATGTGCCACGTTTATCAAACGAAACAAATAGTACAGAATGCAACGAAAAAATTGCCGCCCTAGAAAAGAGGACATAATTCCATTTCCGTTTAGTGAAAACCAGTTTTCTTTTTTTTTTTTTTTTTTTGTTGCAAGCGCACTACTAGTTGGCTTGTTATGCACAAATTCCAAGAGCGATAAGAGCCTTCTATCATGTCTGAAATGTTTGACGAGCGAGATCGGCAATGCGCCGCTCTACAACTCATGCTTTCTACCTATCCAAGTTATAAAACAGGACCATTGCCAGCACCCTCAAACTGAAAATCTGGACGGTTCAAAGCTTGAGGGCACAGCTCAATGAAGTTTCCAACCACGGTTATGATCTTTGGTTTGGTTTCAAGTGAGGGCCATATCATACCACCTCACATCTTGAAAGTCGGCTTGAAAGTCAACACCAAAGTGTACCTGGATGTGCTGAAGAGTGTGGTGATCACTTGGCGCAACAAGGCGGCCGCTAACAGATCCTGGGTGTGGCAGCAGGACTTGGCTCCGGCCCAAGAGTCCAAAGAGACCCAGGCTGGCTTCAGAACGGGTGCTTAGACTTTGTACCCTTCTCTTTCAGGCGCCCCTCCTCTCCCGATTTATACCCGCTGGACTACTCCGGGTGGTCATACGTTGAAAACGTCACCAACATGACATCCAACAGTACCAAAACCAGCCTGATCGCCGTCGTCCGTCAGCGTTTGTGGAAAAAAGCATGCTCCCAGTTCCGGACCAGTATCAAGGCGATGATTGAGGCTGAAGGTGGCTACATTAAATAAATGTCAACTCGATTACATAATCAAGTTACCTGAATTGGTTTTTCAAAGGAAAGTTTAAAATAAATCTGTAGTGTTTTTTTTTTTAGAGCGACAAATTTATCGTTCCACCCTGAATATATAGAGAGAAAGAAATAGAGATTGAACGAGAAAGAGAGAAAAAAGAAAGGAATATATGACTGGAGTATAATTTGTATATTTAGGAAGGTATGAGAGAGGGAGAGAGAGAGAGAGGAACAGAGTAATTTATGTTTCGACAAAGAGATATTACTGCAACTGTGAAAAGATTAAAATTCTTAATCAAGCGTGTGGTGAGACTACTTGCCTATGAATGGATCATTCATTTGATTCTGTCCACCTGCCGCGCCCAATCGTATTGTTAATGGAGCCTGACAAATGAAGGCCAGAGAATGCACACTACTCACCCATATTTGCGTGCCCTTTCGTACAGACATATAAAAACACACACGCACACACACACACACACACACACACACACACACACACACACACACACACATATAAATGTTGCGGAACATTTAATGACTAGTTTACCTCCGGTCGCATGTTTTGTATAAATGAGTATTACGTAATATTCCCATATATATATATATATATATATATATATATATATATATATATATATATATATATATATATATATATATATATATATATATATATGGGGAGGGGTGCGTTGTATAAATGAGTATTACGTAATATTCCCATATATATATATATATATATATATATATATATATATATATATATATATATATATATATGGGGAGGGGTGCGTGTGTGTCTGTGTTTGTGTCTGTGTCTCTGTGTCTGTGTGTTTGTGTATCATAGACATAAGCATATGGTAAGTCTGCTACACAGAACTTTGCGTTTCATTCTCGATATAATTCGCAACCTGGAATGAAATACAAATGCTTGTGTGTTTATCAGTTGCAATAAGAATATTTCTATAATAATTAATATATATAATGATCATCCACGCCTCCGTTTAGTCTTGAAAGACGGTTAATGTTCCCTATAAGGGTAGTTGCGCGTGTAGTTATGAGCCAAGGGCTGCGCAATCACAATCACACCTCTCCTGACTTTGCAATGCTTGAGTCCAGTGGCAAAAAACGCAGGACGACTGGAAGCAATGTTGAGATAAGCGGGGAGCACATAAAGAACATGGAATTCCTAAATGGTCACCTATTTTAGTACTGGCCACGCTCAACGTTGCTTATCTCCGGTTATCTCACTGATTTTCTCAAACCCTTTTCATCTGTTTTATATGGTTCCTGGTCGCTTTCGAATGCTGGTATTGGGTCTTCTTTCATTTCCCTTTTATTTATTTATTTTATCATGCCTTCAACAGATCAATACAACAAGCACTTTACTATTTCTTATTGTAATATCAGATAAATATTCCTGATGGTTAATCTTTTTTCACAAATATCATCACATCCTTGAATTTTGTGAAACAAATTTAGATTCTTCTATCTATAGCAATGATCTACATGTGAAGGGTTATTTGTCCGTTTAGATCTTGTTTTTTTTATGAAGGATCTCTTCATTGTAGGTGATCCCAGTCTTGAATCTAGTGAATGTCTTTTTATCTGTTTGAGGTTGTCTTTTCTGTACTCCATTCCATTTTGTTCTTTTTATAGCATCCCCCTTCTGACAGTGACTGCTCTGCTCTTGATGCTATAGCCAACAGTATTGATAATGTATAACAACTTCATCCGTCAGGCTCTATTTCTGTCAATGGTGATTTTAATGCTCACTATTCTAACTCGCTTTCCCCCTCTAATCGCCATGATCTTGCTGGTGAAATCTGTCTTAACTTTTCCCTGTCTCATTACTTGTCCCAAATTGTCACATTCCCTACACGTTTTCCTGATAATGATCTTTATCAACCATCTTTACTTGATCTTTTTCTCACATTTTCTTAATCATGTTTTATTTCCTCTTTCCCTCCATTGAGTTCTTCTGGTCATGCTGTTGTTGATGTTGAGGCTGATTTCCTGTTAAATCTCAAATTGATCGTCTCTTCCAAGGAAAGACGTTTAACTACAACAGAGCCTATTTGGGATTGGCTTCACAGCTTCCTATTTAACGTTCCATGAGGTTCTATTGTAGGTATATCTCCGAATGCTGTTGCTTAAGTGGTTAGTTCTTGTTGAAATTCGTACATTTATTCCTCATTGTAAGTTTCAAACCAAACATCATTCTCCTCACTGGTTTTCAACTGTTTGTGCTTCCGCCATTGCCCATCCTAATCATTATTTCAATTAGTATTGTCAGGATGGTTCCGAGTCTTCTAAACAATTTTAGAGAATCTAGTAGTGCTTGCAAGAGAGCAATTTCTGAGGCTATGTCTATCTATTCTCAAAGGATTCGTGACCTATCTCAAAAGGTCAGCTCCCGTGATTTTTAGAGAATCTATAATAGTCTTATTAATTTAGCAAGTCTACTATTCCTGCTCTTTTTAATGATCTTCAGGTCATTTTATTTTCTAAGGATAAGGCTGGTCTCTCTGTTCGTGTTTTTTTTTTGGGGGGGGGACAAATTCTTTTATCGATGATTCTGGTACTGTTCTTCCAGATTTTCCTTCGAAAACTGATCAGACTCTCGATTCCCTAATTATCACTCCAAAAATGATTGCTAGAATGTCTGCCGGTCTTGATTCAATTCTTGCTGTTGTTCCTAAACGTTGTGCGCCTGAACTTTCTTCTACCCTCTCGAAATTATTCAATCTCTGTTTGTCTCAATCCTGTTTCCCTTCTTGTTGGAAGTCGTCCTCTGTTGCCCTTATCATTAAGAATGCTGGTGATCAATCCTATCTAACTAAGTAGTGCTCTGTTAGTCTTCTCTGTGTTATTAGCAAATATTTTGAGAGGTTGATTAACAACACGCTTTTCGCTGTCAGGGAAGACTGGGCCTCCTTAGTAATGTTCAATATGGCTTTATGGTTTTCATTCAACAGCTGATCTTTTAACTGCTGTAACTGAACAGAGCTGTCAGTTTAAACAGTATTCAGACGAGGGTAGGGTCGTTGAGCTTGGCATTTCAAAGGTGTTCAACACAGTCTGACAACTTGGTCTACTACATAAACTTCAAGATTATGGTATTCATGGTAAAGTTCTCGACATTGTTAGGTTTTTTTCTTTCTAATCGAAGCTTGCGAGAAACTCTTCATAAAGTATCTTCATTTTATTTTCCTGTCAATGTCGGTGTTCTGCAGGGTCTAACACTATTTCTCTATATAAATGATATTCTATAAAATATTATTCAGAAAATTAACATTTATGCTGATGACACCGTCCAATTTTCTGGTATTGCTTCTCGTCTATTTTCTCAGATCAGTTGAAAAATAAAGCTGATCTAGAAGTTGATTTTGGGTACTACTATGTATTGAGGTATAAAATCATCCTGTTAAAACTAAGCTATTGTCCTTAAGTCGCAGGCATGTTCTGTTTTCTTCATTAGATTATTATGGATGGCTATGCTATCGATGATAAATCGACTCTAAAACTTATTGGTCTTTCCTTCTCACCAAATCCATTCCTCTTTCTGCGTCTCATAAAATCGGTTCTCTTTATCGCTCGAAACATTTTCTCACGCCCAAGGCTATTCTCGATCTCTACAATTCTACTATAAGACCATGTATGGAGTACTGTTGCCATATATATATATATATATATATATATATATTAGTATACTTGGGCAGCATTTTCCTCTAATGCAAGTTTCATTGCAGAGCAGGGACAATTCCTGCTGTTTGTTTCTCTTACAATATATTTTTTTCTTTTTGGCGGGCCAGTGTTCGACCATTCTGTTCGGGTATGAAAAGAAATTTGCCATATTTGCGAACGTTTTCGACTTCTCATGAGTTGTATTCAGGCGAGCGATAGAATAAAATTAAAAACTACGTAAAAGAGTTTCATGAAAAGACGATTAAAATCGGTTGAAATACTTAAAATACTTAAAGGCACTTAAGCGTGTCTCCCCTTCGTACTGAGCCTGGTTGATGGTTGGTTTTTCTATACGGATTAGGAGGGCGGTGTTTTTATTAGTATGACCCTAAATTCGGTTTTGACGGTGTCGCGTGCTGTGAGGTTTTGGTAAATGGAGCTATTAGGGGAAAATAGTCGGCTCCTATTCATGCCGATGTACGTGTTAGTTTTGGGGGCACATTCTCCTACAGGGCATTTAAAAACGTACGTAGTTTTAAGTTAACTGTCGTCGGATGTAGGGTTTTTGTACTATGACATAGTAAGTAAATAAATGAGATGTGAAAATGTCGCAAGTGATTATCTCTTTTATTCTTACGCTTAAGTTGCTCCAGTGCTCTCCAAACATTCAATAAATGCCTTCTTTTTTTTTTTACAAGGGTGTCACCACTTATCAAGGCCCAGAGGCCACTCGAGGATAAGGGTTAATAGGTATACCTTAATCATTGTGATTTTAGCATAGTAAACAGTGGGAATTTTGTAACTTGGATTACTTAGGGGGACGATTCAATTAGAACTTGTTCACATTGGACTTTTTTTTTCATAAATATCAACTAATTATCAAGGCCAAGAAGCCACTCAAGGATAAGGGTTCAAGATTGTACAGTAGAAATTGGACAATATAATAATCATTAGTAATGAAAATTTGTTAAATTTGATAACTCATATGGAACGGCTCATCAAGAACTTATTTACGTTAGACTTGAAGACAACCATATTGTAGTCAGCTGGAAAGCAGGAAAACGGAAGACAATTCCACAGGCGTGCAGTTCTAATAAAAAAGCTTTGTTCATGGAATCTACGTTTAGGTTTAGGAACAGATAAAGGGTGGGGAGAATTATTGATAGTGTTTACAGCTAGACGAGTGTTTCTTGTGAAAGTTTTGCGAGGGGGGACCATAGATTGAAGCTCAGTCGAACACTTTCCATGCCTTAACGAATTTTACTTCCCTGTCTGTTAGAAAACTGCTTCTGTGGTACCATTTTTCAAGAATTCTGGCGAAAGAACTGACTTTTTGAATTATCTTCCTATTATCGTCCTCCCACATTTCCTCAAAATATTTGAGTGCATAATTAGTCAAGCTCTAGTCTATAGAGAATGGGAACGACCGACGAGACGGGTCGGGAAAAAGTGGGACAACAGTCGTCATGCGGTGTTATAGATTCAACGCTAGTCTCAGACTCGGTAGACTTTTATGTCCACTTTACATGGCGCTACAAACGGGATTCATTTCTACAGAATTTATTGTTACCGGATTAGTTTCTTACTGAAATTGGAATAGTGATTGCGCCAGGACAACTCGATGAAGAACATTACTTTCAACTAGTTCAGCAGTTGAGAAATTTACAGAAAGAAAACAATGAGTTCGCTCTGGCAAGGAAAATGTGTCAAACCGAAAAGTAACCACATTCATCACAAAGTGGGGCCGTTATCGGTACCATAGGGCCCCCAAGGTTTCCACGCCTTTGATGACGGGTACACTCGCTGGTTCGACGACATTATGGTAGACATGGCCCAAATGGACTCATTGTATTGACGATACCCTTCTCAGGGATAAAACTATGGAATCTGCTTTTTGGCACACATTGTGGTAGAAATAGAATCGTCTTCAATCTCGATTAGTTTCAATTAGCAGGCGAGGAAGTCGAATTTGCCAGCGTTTTAATAACAGCTGATGGCGTAAGGCCAAATAGAAAAATGGCTGAAGTCATTCTCAATTTCCCGACGACCACAAACATCACCGGCATCAGATCCTGGTTTGGACTGGTTAACCAGATATCGTATGCGTTTTCACGCCGATATTATGTCCCCCTTTCGAGAATTGTTGCTCAGGAAGTATCACACATTTAAATGAGATAATACCCTAAACGAGCTTTTCGAATAGTCAAAAAAAAACATTGTTCGGAAAATCGAGGAGGAGATCAAAACATTCGAGACGAATGAAGCAACTTGCCTCTCAACGGACTATAGTAATGTTAACATCGAGTATTTTCTATTCTAGAAATACTGCCAATGCTCAACAGATGTAGAACTTGATTGTGGTAAAGACCACTGGAAAATGATTTGGCCGGATCGCAGTTTACGAAGGATGCAGTCTCCCGCTACTCCCCCATTGATATACGGATTGGAGTCTTGTAGAATGTTTGATTTAGGGTGCACAGATTTATTGTTTATAGTGGACTCCCAGCTACTGGGACAAATATATTCAGATCATGTCCTGGAAAGCATAAAGAACCTTCGCTTTCTTTTTCTTTGAAAGAACGGTCGTTAATGTACAGGTTCTGGATTAAGTACATTCCTGGAAAAATTAACGCCGCACCGAACTGTAACTCTTGATACTCTGTACTGTCAACGCATAGCAGATTAAGGACCACTGATACTACTCAGTAGATCGATGGGGGCTATGCAAGCATCCATCACAGCCGCGTACGCAGACGACTCCAAATTTAAAGCTATAACCTTGGATAGAATCGTGGCAGTTGCGGCCATTGACGAGGAACGCCGAACGTTAGCGATATATATATACGAGACGGGTTCCCGAAGTCACGATGCGAACTACCATAGAAAGTCCATAGAAAGTCCGGTAATTTGGGGGGATGGCAGACCTACTATATTGTTTGGTACCCATAAAAAGGGATGAAATTCTAATATAAAAGCAGCTAAGAGGCACTGCACTCCGCCCATCAAGAGGTGAATAGGATTTTAGCTAACTCTAGACAAAGAATATTTTGGCCTGGTCTAGACGCTAGTATCCGACAAGCAAGAGCAAAATGTCGAAGATGCAATCTAGAGAAACACTAATGCTACCATCAAACACAGAATTCACATTCCAAAAAACTCACAGACCTACTGGATATGCATGGGAAGAGTTACATGGTATATGCAGACCGATACACTGGCTGGGTTGAAATTGTCTCGCTACCATCAGAGAAGACTGCAGTAGTATACGGTGCATTGAGAGGTTGGTTCTGCACGTATGGGGCATGGGAGCAGATATCATCCAATGGAGGGCCACTATTCGACTCATTGGAGTATAAATCGTTCCTAAGAGACTGGAGCGTATAGAGAAGGATATCATCCGCACATTATCCTCAAAGTAATGGCCGCGTCGAACTGGCCGTAAAAATAGTCAAAAGAATGCTCATGGACTGCATTGATGGCTACGGCCACCTACGTCATGATCGGGCGATGATGACTCATAGGAACACGCCCCACCAGAACCTCATACTATCACCAGCCGAAATGTTATATGGTCGAACAATAAGGTATCACCTCCCTATACTTCGCGAGGAGCACGGGATTCAAGATTGGTGGACAGAAACTAAAGAATTAAATGAAAGAGCGATTGCAAAATGGCATGTGCTAAACAAAGGACAGTAAAACATGGTTAGCCGTCCACTCCAACAGCTTCAGGTTAGCGAATCCGTTCAGGTGCAGAATCAGGAAGGGCCATATGCGCGACGATGACCAAAAACGGGGAGAGTTGTCGAGACTATGGGTAATAGACAATATCGGATACGGTTGAACGTAAGCGGCAGGATCACACTATGCAATCATCGTTTCTCCGGAAGATCCAACCTATCATGGATACGCCAAATTATTCGCTCACACAACCATCCAATCAATCACCTCCCAAAAGGCCGAATATGGAGGACAGCGTATTCCTGTGTGGCATACACGAGACGATAGACGGGGAAAAGACGGATGACGACGTAGTGATGGTAGATGACACTTCTGATGCAGATATGAAGGCAGATAACCAAGACCAGATCAAACACAAACCACCGAGTCCGATCCCACGACGCAGCATGAGAGTAACACGACCACCAAGGCCATTGTCTCCACAAATGCGAAGATCAACTCAAAACTATAAACAGAAATTTCCGAACAAGTAACCACAAAATACCGGTCTTGCGGTCATAAGGTGGGGGGGGGTTGTAGAGAATAAGATGGGTCGGAAAAATGGATCACCGGTCGTTATGCGTTGTTATAAATTCGGCGCTAGTTTCGGACTCAGTAAATTTTTAAGTCCACTTTACATGGTCAACCACCTCACAATTGCTTAACTTCTGCCCGACCATCAATATGGATTAGACAAGCCCGTTGTACTACAGATATCCTTACTGTAATCTCTGGACGTATATACCATGCACTGGATAAGTCAGGGGAGGGCAGTAACTATATATATCTTAGACTTTTGACAGAGTATAACACGATGGTCTTCTCGTGAAAATCAGATCCTATGGTATTACTGGACCAATACTTAACATCGTTAAATCCTTCTCAAATAAGAGAAGATTCCAGGTTGCCTTCGATGGTCGTACGTCTAAATAATATGATATAAGTGTGGGTGTACCTCCGGGGTCGAGCCTTGGACCTTTATTATTCCTGACCTCACTGATAAAATAATCTCTGGGATGGGTATATTTGCTGGCAACAACACGCTCTATAAGAAGCACGCGAGTAAAACAATGAACACTTATCCAAGGCAATGGCGGAACCCCTGGAGGAAGACCACTAGTCTTTAGTCGAATGGGGTCAAAAATGGATAGTAACGTTCAATGCTGCAAAGACTAGGCTCGTTCCCTTTAATAATTACAAGAAACCTTTTCAACCACCGTTAGCTATGGCTAAAGATACATTACCTGAAAGGACATGAGTTGAAACAGACACATCGAGAGTATTGCCCAGGCTTCTGCGAAGAAGGTGGGCTCTCTCTACCGTGCTAAAAAGTTACTTATGCCTGAAAGTATACTGTACATCTACAAGGTCACCATTCGTTGAAAGGCTACAAGTGCGGTAAGTTCTTTGAGGTATATCCCGTAGTTCTTGTAAATAACTAGGAGATCATGAAAAGAGGAAGAAATCCCAAAGTCTAGCAGTTCGAGGGAAAAAAACTATTAGAGTAGAAAGCTTTCCGACATGTACAATCAAGGATTGGGATTTAACTTAGCTTGTCCATTTAGTCGTGGTATGTACGTCGAAGGGACACGTGTGCTATGAGTTCATTGAAGTACATTCCACTTAATTACTTGCAAAACAAGCACAGTGAGGTAAGACTGTTGTCGTGTGACATGAGCTAGAGCTTGGCAGACAGTGCGGAACATATAAGGTTAAAATTATTTGTTGCTTACTGTCTAATAAGGGGATGCTAATTGTTGGTGTTCGAATCCAGATAAGTAAGCACCATTCTATGTACATAATATTGTTAGGTTTATATAGATATAGGACATTGGTAGGTGAGAACATTTGTATTACGGTAATATCCCAGGGCTGAAGGAATAATTTAAATATAAAGAAAACAAGATCGGCAATAGCAAATACTCCCACGCGCACGTTAAATACAGGGTAGAAATTAACATTACTTTGTATTACGCCCACGCAGACAAACACTTGTGACATTCCCACATCTTTATTGCTTACTTTATTGATCCAGTAGCACAAGGACAGTTGTAAACCTAGTATATTATTAAATCTATGTCCTCACCATTATCTCTCGTATGGAATCTTAAATATATCATATCTAATCTCGGCGGAAAATTACTTCAGTGTATATATTACGAGAGGCAAGATTAGAAGCAAAAACTAGCCGATAACGTAAATATTCTTTTGTGCTACTATAATATAATTTTGATTGGCCTACTTTCAAATCATCACCGGTCGTTTATTGCAATGAAGAATACTGAGCACCAATAGTTTCAAATGAAAAGGCGTTCTTTAACGTTTAACGACACAGACTGATGACTTTGCCATAGTAATGTAAAAAGGTTGCATGTAAAGGGGTATTGCATGATAATGCTGGGAAAATGGTGGGATCCTTCTATAGCTCCGGTAGATATTTCACTGCCGATGCAATTCTCTACCTGTATAAAGTCAAATCTAGACAGAAGCTGCTAGAAGCACTTATCCTGCCTTGACAGCTCAAAATAGACTTCGTAGCCTAGTGGGGGAAGAGACGAGACATTGCGAGCCTGTTTCTGCTTTATCGTTATTTCCATAGCAAGTGCTTGTCAAATTTTCGTCTAGCTGAAACCACTATCAATAATCTCCCCCACTCTTTATATGTGCCTAAACTTAAACGTAGATTCTATGAACAAAACTTCTTTCTTAGAAATGCACACCCGTGGAACTCTCTTCCGTTTTCCTGCTTTCCAGCTGACTACAATATGATCGTCTTCAAGTCCAACGAAAACAAGCTCTCGATGAACTGCTCCCCTTAAGTAATTCAATTTACTAAATTTCCACTACTAACGATTACTACGATATTTTCCCATTGACTACTGTACACTCATTAACCCTTATCCTCGAATGGCCTCCTGGCTTTGATAAGTGGTGACTTCTATACAAACAAGTGAAGATAGAGGTCCTAAGGAATTCGCAATTGTATTTTTAATTTTTTTTGTACTTAGGACCTCTGTCCAGTCATGTATGCTACCCCCGTAAAGTAAATGGTTCCGCTCGAAATTCCGTCCAAATTCCCGAGTTCCACAGAAACATTCTCGATTTCGACAAGATACACCTGAAAGAAAGTCGGAGGTTACATCGACCGAAACGTTGTAAAAACCACACTCACGAACGGTAGTCCGATTAATCTAAATAATACGAATAACCAACCCACATCTTAAAAATTCTGAAACGTCAAGATAAGTATAATAGTCCAAATAATAAAAAGATATAAATGCAATATTCTCAATTTCTAAAATTAATTAAAATTGCCAATATTTTACAATAAGAAAATTTCCGCGATTTGTTTATTACATTTAAAAAATTTGGACTGACGGACAGACAAAATCTTTACTCATAAAATGAGTAACATATAACATGTATCGATGTTGCACCAATATATTTTTAACTGTCGAAGAGATTCAATGAATTAACCGTCAAGATTACCCTTTCAAGGTGCTCATAATAACTCGTGGTAAATTCTTGGTTCATACATTCTTAAGAGTTTTAGCGTGTAAATGTCACGATATATCAAATCTGATTGGATTTCAACCACGTTTAATAGATTCCACATTTATAAAACTATCCATTCGGAGAACTTAAATGCCTACCGGAGAGAGCTTGAATGCCTACTAGACACTATCATCGAGTGTTTAAGATGTCTTTACAAGGGTTTGACAAGACAACCTGGCATGGGGATACTTTTCTGTAGAAGTAAACCATGCCCAGATATTCAAAATCACATAGAATTCGCAGCCCAAATTAGATCTCCTCGGTATGGATAACTCGCACTGGCTTTTACGTTGAATGGTACACCTTTTCTAAATGATGTTATTTCAAGTACCAGCACTAAGCTCTATGCTCCACAAGACTAGATAAATTCTTGTCCTGGAATCAAGCAAGATAATGAGACCAAAAAGAAAGTTATACAATTTCATATCAAAATGGTCAATTAGGGAGAGGATACTTATGTTCTAAACTTCAGTGTTTGACAAATAAAAAAAAACATTAATGGAGCATTCAAATATCTCTGTATCTCATAAATAGAATTCAAGTGTTAGCACCAGGAGGAAAATTAAACTAGTGCGAAACAAGAACGTATTCGCATCAAAATTAGAACACATTCACATTGAAACGGAAAACTAAAAATAAATGAAATAATACGTAACATTTTTTCCCCAAAACGTCCATTCTTTTATTCTTTGTCTTTTCCTCGCCCCCTTTCATTCGTTCTCCCCCTTTCTTTCTCTCTCCCCCTCTCTCTCTCCCTCCCTCTCTCTCTCTCTCTCTCTCTCTCGAGCTATCTCTCTCTCTCTCTATATATATATATATATATATATATATAAATTATCAATCACATTACTTAATATATATATATATATGTATATATATATATATATATATATATATATATATATATATATATATATATATAATCACATATTTTTTTATTGTCATCGACGTCGGTGAAATCGCCCATTTTTCAATTTAATCGATTGATTGCCAACTCTAGTTTGGAACCCATCGCAGTATACCTGGGGGAATCTCCCATGCTTCTCACCGTTACTTAGTTCACAACACACTATAGTGTACATTGCACTATAAACAACCTACCGTTGATTTTTATAAAATTATTTATTATATATAATGGCTTGAATTAAAAATTAAAAAGTTAGCTGTTATACTTCTGTTGTGCTCCAAATAGAAATATTCATTTCGAACGCGTCTCTATCATATCAAAGAACCTACTGTTGATTCTATATGCTGGGCCTTTCCGCTTGTGTGGTAATAAAACTTTTCAACTTCACTTGTGATGTGTAAGGTGTTAACTTTAGTCAAAATCGCCTGTTCCTTTATCAATCGGAGTTTTTCGATTATCGATTATTGATACTTATTGAAATATTCTGATACAAAACCTATTTAAGAACACTGCGAACACATAATGTAACTTTGTGTGGAATTTTATAAAATTCGGCCCAGCAGTTTTCGACTCGATAGGCAACGAACTTATACACCAACAGACACATAAAAGTTCCTTTTATATAATAGTAGAGATAAAGATAAAGATTTATATATATATATATGTATGTGTGTGTGTGTGTGTGTATAACCTTCTCATACGATTCAAACACCCCCTGTAATAATTAAAACATAATCTCAATCAATAAATTACATAAAAAACACTCATTTCATTTCTGTTACAAACCTATATCTGAATTTCAACAGATATATCTTTTTTCCAGTAAGAATATTAACTGCGTTCATATTTTTAAAGTTACATTAACGACTATATGACGTCACTAAAATTTCCCTCTCTTTAACAGCGCCAACCCTCTCCCCCTCCAACGTCTTTTTCCGTTTTTCTGAAACAGAACTGCATCACACTGTGCACGTGAAACATTTTCAAATATTTTGTACTGGTATTTTTTGTTTCTTAATCTCATTCATCCAGAGGAAGTCTCGAAATAAAGACGAAACGTTGATGAACACATAATACGGTGTGTTCCTTTTTATTTCTCTATTTTGTCGGAATACTATTTCCATTATTTTCACCATATATATGTGTGTGTGTGTGTGTGTGTGTGTGTGTGTGTGTGTGTGTGTGTGTGTGTGTGTGTGTGTGTGTGTGTGTCAGCCTGGTATCCCTATTTTCTCTTTGTGATTTTGTTCTAAAAATGACGATAAAAAGACAGAAACGAGCAAGAAATATATTAAATAAAAGAAGATAAACAAGCAGAAACCATATGCAAAAAAAGAAAGGGTTGTGAGAAAAAAAATTGAAAATGAAACGAACATAAGTTTGGTTCTATTCTGACCGTCTGAATAGAACCATTTCCGCGACATCACCAACGGTACGAATGCTGTAAGAATAAAGACGATATACAGTCAATAACACTGGCACGAGGGGGCAACAGACGGCCACAATTACACCCTATATACAAATTGTTAATAACGCGAAAGAAAAGAACATAATGTCAATTTCAAGAAGTCCGTATTTTATAAGAAAACGATTTGAAAATAAAAAAAGAAATGCATAAAAAAAACAGTGCGATAAAAAACACAAACAAAAGATCATTTCGGCGTTGAACAGAAAAAGAATATTTTAAACTTTCCAAGAAACTTCGTAACGTACTTCTGTTGAAGCACACGTGTATTCAATCAGATTATATGCATAGGTTAACACTATTTTGGATAGGACCAATGTGTAGCATCTGTTCTGATGCTACTCTTTCGCTTTTCTGTTTTCAATCAGAGAGGGAAAAATATTTCTAGACCAAAATGACTTTAATTTTTTTCATAATCCGGTTCTCCATTTTGAATTCAACAAAAGACTGAAACTCGTCCGAAGGAAAAATAAGAATAAAAGAATGAATAATACGAAATAAATGTATTCCACGTATTATTTGGATTAAGTGATTTATTGGTTGAATATTGAGTGTTATTTTCGCAACGTTTCGGACGCTGTAACCTCGTACATTCTTCATGTTTATCTTGTTGAACCATTTATCTAATCCACAGGTGGTAGTATGCTCTCGTTCCGTCAGCCATGAACGGCTAGAATCTTAACCAATTTGCAATTATATTCTCTCTTAACCCTATTCTTAACCTAACCCTAACTCTAACCCCAAACAGTGTATTAATCTGCAATAGATCTAGCATTTACCTGCAAAAGACCTAGCTAATTTGCATATTCTTTTACATATTCATTTTGATTAATTAGTTTTTCGGTTTTCTCATGGGATGATAATCTTTCGTTAACTAATATGTGTAATTACATTCATGCAGATATTCTACATGATTGATACTTGCGTAATATGTGCGTAAAAAGCTTATAGTAAACACAAAACTCTTTTTATATATATTTATGTCTGCGTATATATTTTTGTTTAAACAATCTTACTTACAAAACTACTCCGTCAGTTTTTGATCTACAGACATAAACCTTCATATACAGCGTATTCGAACCCATGCGAAACTTTATATGTTGGTTTTAGACGTGGAAAATCGGCGCAAAAGTATGAAAATTATAAAAATGGAATTTGCCAGGTGATGGTCGAACGACGGCATTCCGAATATGCATGCGTGACGTAATAGCTATAGGTGTATATTTTAATTTTCGACCCAAACTGATGAAAAAGCTTGCCCTATCTCTGAATACCCTATATGTAAAAGTTCAAATATTTAGACTTGAAATCTTCTGAGTAATTTGGAAGAGACCGCAGAGGTCATTTTTTTTCTCTTTGACCCCTATTATGACCTCTTAAAATTTATTGATCTGGGCTTGAATCGAGTTATTAAGTTAGATCCATTTCCAAGGAACCTATATCAAAAATTTCAAGTGTATAGCCCTCAAATTGTCGGAGGAGTTTGGTAGAGTTCTCAAAGGTCAAATCGTTGATCTTTGACCCCTTAATCGGCAGATTTCTGGCCAAAAACCGATCACATCGATTTTCCCAAATCACAGTACCCTGTATATACAATTTCGAGTCTGTAGACTAAAAATTGACAGAGTTATTGCGTAGGGAAATGAACACAGACACACACAGAGACACACACACACACACACACATAGACACGTTCACTTTTATAGATATATATATATATTAGTATTAAATTCTATATGAAGTTGCTTAGTATATGATCGTCACGTAGCATCTTTGAGTCTTTGCTTCGTTTTTCGACTGCCTATAATTTTTACTGTCTATATATTCCTTCTTACCCCCATATTTGGTCAGCTATGCCTGACTTTTCAATATCTCTATGTATTACGGTTTTTCGCTGTCATTCTAACCTTACGTTTAGTGTGCGACATGCCTCACCTTTGTATTTACATGTGATTTCATGCACACAATTTTTCGTTATGATTTTTCCGTAGAGGTCTTGAATCGCAGATCATGCTTTCAGAGAGTTTAGTTGCTCCTAATTACTGCCATGATATCATATGGATTACATATTCTTCGAATTATTTTTCTAACGAGCCATTCATGTATGTTATATAAGCAATGGTGAGTTTTCGGGTAGTGTCTTTTGATGTTTGGTCCAGATTTCTTGGAGCTGATACCAAGTATGGGAGAAATAAAAAAAAATTGAAAAAACGAATTTTCTTGTTTGAATCTGACATGGTGAATATATGACTCGCTTAACGAACCCGACACTGTGTATAGTTTATACTGACGGGAGGCTTGACCGAGCTAAAAGCCTTTGCGTCTGGTATTTTGTCCTAACACGTTTAGCTGGGCAAAAACAAAAGAACTCTAGGAAACAGTGGAGACGGTTCAACGACAACTTGCAGATGTCCCTCGAACAATTCGGTTTTTATTTTTACTAATGGGAGA
>NC_136482.1:112823178-112983178 GCF_053919585.1 Euprymna scolopes | reverse complement strand
AATAATAAAATAATAAAACACATTTGGTCTGTGTTTGAAATTATCTATATTTAAAGAATAGATGGGTGTATTGTTTGCGATTGGAATCATCTATATATTAACTAGTCTGGGTACTCGGCGTTGCCCAAGTGTTTGGAGGTGTGTGTTGAGCAAAGAAAAAAAACAAAGTGGTAGTAGGCAGGAGGCTCGAACCCGTACTGTGGAGGAAAAGAACGTGAAAAACGTGATGTCTTTGCTGTTGCGTCCATCGCCAAACCGGGAATAACGAAGGTTTAAATTAAGGCTTGTCAATCGAAAACAGGGGATGGCCCTCGAAAATATCGGCGAAAAAAGCAACCCCTCCCCGTAGAAAAGTGCTCAGTAGAGTTTTTTAGCCAAATTTTCGATATTTTTCGTCCGAAGGGTCGAACTTCAAAATGATACTGACCTCATGAAAATCCGTCGCCTCTGTCGAAAGTTTTAGGCATACATACATACATACATACATACATACATACATACATTTAAACAGACAGGTGAGATTTATATTATAGATATTAATAGGATAGTGTCTGTGTTATTTATTTTGTGTGTCACGCTTACATCCGAGTGAATGTCATTAAATTGTTACAGGCTTCTTGTAATAAATAATTTTACCCAGAATTCTTCATAAGTTTTTGTTTCGGGTTCGATTCTAGCTGAAGGAACTCAAGCTATATATACATATATTTTTTTAGTTTTAGTTTCGATTTCGATTCAAGCTGATGCAAGTCATATGGATATATTTTCGAAATCGCAACTTATTATTATAATCAATAGAACATCTATATATTAATACGATGGTGTGTGCGTCATTTTCTGTGTCACGCTTACATCCGGGTCGTTTAATTGTTATGTACTTCCATTTCTGGTAATAAATAATTTTACCAAGAATTCGTCATAAGTTTTCGTTTCGGTTTCGATTATAGCTGATGGCACTCAGGTCATTTAATTTTCTTATAAATAATTTTACCAAGGATTCTTCATAATTTTTATTTCGGTTTCTATTATAGCTGATACCACTTAAGTTATCTGTTTTTTTATATAAATGAGTTTACCAATAATTCCTAAAGTTTTGGTTTCGGTTTCGGTTATAGCTAATGGCACTCCAATAATCTATTAAAAAAATAATTTTATCACGAATTCTTCATAAGTCTTGGTTTCGGTTTCGATTTTAGCTGATGGCACCTTAGTAAGCAATTTTTTTATAACTAATTTAAGACTTCTTCATAAGTTTTGGTTTCGGTTTCGATTATATCTGACGGAACTAAAGTTATATATATATATATATACATATATATATATATATATATATATATATATATACGTTTGGGATTCGATTTCGATTCAAGCTGATGAACCCAAGTCATATAGATATATTTTTTTATTTTTGAAATCGCAACTTTATAATATATAAAAATCGATAGAACATTAACATTAACTCTATAATAATATATGCAAAATCTGCAAGAATTAAAATATCATATTTAAGCGTATTTTGCGACCTAACTACGCCGGGTGTCCCTATTAGCTTGGATAAATACTTTTGACGTTTTAATAAAAAAAAGCTACAATAATAAAAGAGCGTCTCCATTTACACTGAACATCTACAGAATGCCAACATCAATATATTACATATGAATCAGTCCCCTGTGGAATTTACACAGGTCCTGCTAGTTAACTCTATAATAATATATACGAAATCTGCAAGAATGAAAGTATCATATTTAAACGTACTTTACAACTGGGCTACGCCGTACGTCTCTACATGCTTGGATAAATACTTTTGCGGTTGTTACCTAATATCGATAATAGCAGGGCGTTTCCAAATGCCGCCATCAATCTATTACATATAAATGAATCCCCTGTGGAATTTCCACAGGTCCAGTTAGTTATTAATAAATATTCTAAGTAATTATGCCATACTGGCGGCATTCATCTGAGACGGTTTGAACCGACTTCCTCCAAAGGAGGAAGTTTCAAGGGAATATTTAATTCACAAGCGGTCCCCAGTCGCATGTATAGTTTGTTAAGGGGGGGTGATAACGTTAGTTTTTTACAGAAAAAGTGTCGACGTCCTCCTGCATACCCATCTGATACTGTCCAGGTTCAACGTTGCTTAACTTTGCTGATCTAAAGAGAACTAGTGTGTCAACATGATTATGTGGTATATAATGCAAGTAGTCTTGTCTTGAAACAAATAGAGCGTGTTACTATAAAAGGCTGAGTGTAAATTTGTTAGCCCATCATTGTGAAATAACTATTAAATTAGTTTTAATAATTTTAACTGGAAAATATGGCAGCAAGAAATAAGACAGATGGAAAAGAAGACGGGATAAAGGTCCACAGAAAACAGTTTTGTTGTTATACATCTATTTCCGTGAGGGTAGACAGGCAGGTCTTTTTATTGACAGTCTAAGATTTTTACCTTTAATCTATAATATTTCAATAATCTATGCAAGCATTGAATAAGGGATCACGAAAATAAATCAATTAATACAAATCTGATTTTACATACGTGCGCGGTCGCTGACCCACATTCTCTGATCGTCGCCGTTCCTTGTGGGCCGTTCATTGTATGGTTGTGTCATCTAGTAATTCTTGATCGGCTGTTTAACTTAGATGAAGAGCATCCATGTATGGAAACAATAGAGACTTGTTAGTTTTCAAAGGTTTTATTGGAGAGAGAAAGTTTGTTCGGAGGAGTGGGAAATTAAAAGGGGGCTAAACGTAATTCTTTATGTATTCATTCTTTTTCGAACTGTTTTCCTCATCTTCTTAGTTGTTGTTTCATCGCGTTTCTTCTGGCCTTCTTCAGGTGGTTAACCGCGACAGGATAGGGATCTTGAGTCTGGTAACTGTATTGTTAGCTATTACTACTATTTATAATTGTTGTCTCGCCATTTTTTGCCACCTAATTTGCTGAGTTGGATCGAACCCCCTATCTTCAAGCAATGCTCACCCCTGGAATGAATGCATAAATTATGAAGCCTCATTTCAAAGGATTATATATATGTATGTATATATATATATATATATATATATATATATATATATATATATATATACTAGCAGTTCCGCCCGGCTTTGCTCGGGTCCTATGTACTGTTCATAAGGTTATGTGCATATGTATATATTAAAATGTGTGAATATGTAAAGTAATGCCTTTCTGTATAATAGTCTTCCTTAACTATCATAGAGAAAAGACAGACAGACATTTTCACTTTTATAGGTAGATAGATATATAGATAGATTGATTGGATGCAATATATAGTAATGATTTATAAAGTATAAAAAAGGACTCATGCGCCACCACCGAGAATCCAAACCAAAACGTTCACTTCACGATTTATTTTGCCTCTGACGTCAATGACTGGTCTATGAAAACATGTTTACTGCAAGGCTAAAAATTAAAACATGAATCAATACCTACTACGTAAGACATTCGTAATGCCGGCGTTCGACCTTCACCTGGCTAATTTCATTTTTTTTTTTTTTAATTTTCACACTCTTGTGCCGATTTTTCCGGGCTATAACCCAAATAAAAAGTTTTGCCTGGATTCAAATACCTTATATATGAAGTTTCATGTCTGTAGACCAAAAACTCTAGGAAGAGTTTGGTAGGTAATATTTGTTAAACAAAAATATATACGTATGCATAAATATATATGGAAACAATTTTGTGTTTACTATAAACTTCTTACGCAAATATTATGCAAGTGTAAATCATGTAGAATATCTGCGTGAATATAATTACACGTAATAGTTAACTAAAGATGATTATCCCATTAGAAAACAGAAGAAACTTATAGGGAATTAATTAAAATGAATGTTTAAAAGAATATGCAAATTAGTTAGATCTTTTGCTAGTGAATGCAATTCCACAACCCATATATAAGAAAATTGTATTTTCTTTTTAAATAAATAGAAAATAGGGTTTTTAATATGAATATTAATACACACAAAAGAAAAAGGAATTTATAGGAGTATATATATATATATATATATATATAATCTTTCTTACTTGTTCTTCTGCTTATGGATTCGAAGACGCAGACAGTTTCATCGAGGTGATGTTCATTCAGATTCTTCCTATTTCAACCGCATTTACCTCCATCGCTTCCTGGCTTCGACTATTTTAAAACTATGTTCTGTTCCACGAACACGTAATGCAGTTTCTGTTTAATATTATTAGACACTTGACTTTCTAGATCTTTTAACCTTCGCACCAATCACGCTAGATTCAATGTATTTCCGTTCCTTAATGTAACCCTCCCGAAATTCATAATAGTTGACATAATCCGTACATTCTTGCGTAAGGTCCCAATATATCCATCCTAACAAACAAAAGTTAAATCTCAATATTTATGTAAACAATATCAGCCACTAATAATGCTCTATTAGTTTTTTGTTCGAAGAACTTTGCATTATGCATAATGGTAGCCAATGATTTCATTTATTACAGTACTCAAGTGACTAAGGGGCGAGGAAAGGGTATATTTACTTCTTAAGTAGACTATTCTGTTGAATAACACATACATCTGTAACCTCTATATCCACTATTATCACACCTCCAATCAAATTTCATCTTGCTTCAATCAGTAGCACTCGCAGACCGGACATTACTACCTTCCCTTCTCACACACAAGTCCATCGAAAACGCAATATTGCAACTATCTATATGATAGTGTTACACAGATAAAACATACTGACCCATATGTTCATCTAAACACCAACTCAGCACGAATCAAACCAACTTTATCTACTCGTCTCTTGTTATCTCTCTTATTTTTTATTATTTTTTATTTTTACTTCTCACGGCGAATCTCTAACATCACATTAAACTGCTTATCTATTTATTGATCTATTTATCTGTATGCCTATCTGTTTGTCTTCTAGTCTGTCTATTGGGGATATTAATAGTGCTTCAAACTGACGAAAAAGTACCAAAATCAAAACTTTAAGGAGGACGGCGTTTTATCACGTTCCAGCGTCTATGGATTTTATACGGCGACCGTTGCTTACACTTCAGCGTCCAAAATAAAAATATTTATACTCGTTTATACGCAAGTCTGGTTGCGCAAAAACTCGCCTGAATTGATAAATACAAAAAGAAGATTTTGGACTAAGAAGATTTTCTTAATTTATTCGAAATTGTATTTCTGGGGTGACATCAACCTCATATAAGGCCAGAGTTTTTATTCAATAAACCAGTTAAGCTAAACGACGAAATATCTGGAATCACCGTCACCTCGGTTCCCCTCCGCCCTTAAATTAGTTATTATCAATTTCTCTGTCTATCTGTCTAGTTATCTATCTATTCAATGATATTCTTAAAATAGTTTATCTTGAGTGTTATTTATTGTTTATAGAATAAATTGTAGCAATGGGTGTAAGTTAAAGATGTTTACATAAATTAGCTAGGTTAAAAATAAAAAAATAACCTTACGTGACAGAAGAGGTCACGTTAAGGAGCCGTGTCTGTTAATCGGAACTGAGGTCAGGAGGTCGGGAAGTTTAGTCAGTCGAAGAGTCGGAGAGTTGGAGTTTAGTCACGAGAGTGAATAGATGTATTTCAAGCCAGGAAGCGAGGCTGTGAAGAATAAGCATGTAGACGAAATGCTGACTCTGTGAAGACCATTTGAGACAACTGAAATATGAAAGTGTTGTTCTGTGGTTTCACAAAAGATGGAAGAACAGAGGTCTTAATTGATTATGGTTGGTCTTTTCATGTTTCATCACGGAGCTCAGCAGTGAAGAGAGAAGAACTCTTGAAGAAAGAAAAGTATGAACCATGTATTATTCGTTTTATAAAAAAAATTACCTTATGTAAATATGAACTGTAATATATACCTGTGTGATAACTCTCTGATAAAGCATAACTCAGTTTATACGTCGATATCATATCCTCTGGCTAAACAACATACATACAATATATACGTTTATCTGGTGCCAAGAAAAATATCTCGCACCTCTCAATACAATATAACTGTTTTAATATCTCAGACAATATATAACATATGACACATTTTTCCCTGCCTATATAACATCGAGCCTTGGGACTGATATTGTCATTTTACCTCAATCACGCACAATCATAAGCATACGCACGCAGATATTAACGAACACACAGACACACAAAACTCATTAAGTATTTCATTAACGTCTGCTCATCAAAGACATTTCGTAAAATCTTATTCATTGAAATAATCATAACCTTTATCATTTAACTTTTTTTTAATATGAAAACAAATGAACTTTTAACGAAATATGTTGGGTGATGTTCTGATTATGGTATTCAAACCCGTGTAATTCACGGCCCGTAAATTATCGACTCCTACTTCTTCGATTTCCCAGTTGAAGAATCACCTTTGTTTTACAATGACTCTAAAACATCGGTACAAATTCTGTGTAATTCCTATCGATATAAACCTCCATTTTAAACGTATAAAATATCTCCTTGGTGAATTTATACCTTTGAACTGATTCTTTTGCTTGTGTTTATCAGATAACGTTTCTATTGCTTTCTCACATGTAATTATAAATCCAAAAACCATTTACACGGAAAATGTCTCCCTATAATGCAATTTCCGCAAAAGTACTCATAAGAGTAGAAGTTGATGTGCAGAAATAGAAAGCTCTCAGCATTGATGCTGGAGTTCGTCATGGGTCTATCCTTGGCCCAACTCTCTTCTTGGTCTACACAAATGATCTCCAAAAACACATACTTATCATGCGTAGACATTTATGCTGACGACACTGCCATCTATGGCAACACATCAAAGGCAATAAATGACCAAGATATCTCTGATTCTCTCTCCTCTGATTTTGAGCACATAGTACAATGGAGAGAGGGGTGGCTGGTTACTTTTAATGCATCTAAAACTAAACTTCTATCTGTACATCATCCACGCTCTGATCCCCATCTGGCATCAATTTAAATGAATGGCCCTTGTCTTGGCTCCATATTTCGGCAAGCTTCTGGGCTTGACCTTTACTCCTGATCTGAAATGGAACACATACATCAAATTTCCAAGGTCGCTGGAAAAATTGCGAGATTTTTCCACCGCTCTAGTAGATATCTCACTGCTGATGCAACTCTCTCTCTCTCTCTCTCTCTCTCTCTCTCTCTCTCTCTCTTTCTCTCTCTCTCTCTTTCTGTCTCTCTCTCTCTCTCTCTCTCTCTCTCTCTCTCTCTCTCTCTCTGTATAAGAGCCAAGTACGTCCAATAATTGACTACTGCTGCCATATCTGGCCAGGAGCTGCTAGAAGCAACTTATCCGCCCTTGACAGAGTTCAAAATAGACTTCGAAATTTAATTGGGTGCTCTTTTCTCTTCCCTGCAACCTATTTCTCTCAGCAGAGATGTTGTGAGCCCGTCTCTGCTTTATCGATATTTCCATGGCAAGTGCTCATCTGAGCTCCAATCTATGGCCTCCTCGCCAATCTTTTACGAAAAACACTCGTCTATCTGAAACCACTGTCAATAATTTTCCTCACTCTTTATTTGTGCCTAAACCAAAACGTAGATTCAATGAACAAGGCTTCTTTCTCAGAACTGAACCCCTGTGGAACTCTCTTCCGATTTCCTGCTTTCCATCGGATTACAATTTGGTTGTCTTCAAGTCCAAGGTAAGCAAATTCTTGATGAACTATCCCATTAAATAATCCAATTTACCTACTACTTTCTACTACTCACTATTTACTAAGAAATTATCCCATTGACTACTGTACACTCAATAACACTTATCATCGAGTGGCCTCCTTGCCTTGATAACTGGTGACCCTCTGCAAAAAAAAGTACTTCGTCCAAACTGAACCTCTCTCCCCCAAGTTATCATTACAGAGTTTCAGATTGGTTTGACGGACATCGACACAGATTATCAAACCGGCTATTTCCAATGAGAACATTCGTAAACATTTACGAAGTTTCTAATATGTAGAGTAAAGTCAGCTCTTTATTGATTTTGTTGTCGATTGCTTTCATCCTAAAAACTCAATATTTGATTATATTTTGTCATTTTGGGGGTACGACTTATGTACAACGCATTTACATACAACAAAAGTACAACCTGATACGACAACTCTCCCTATTGATTCTCCATTCGTGCAATTTAGACACTTCATTTAAGCAACCTGTGACGACGAGCAACCAAGAATGATCATGGGTTGCTGCTGATTTTATATTCAAGCAATTTCGGCAAAACGAAAAACAAACCGGATTTAATCATAATATTCAGTCATAAACATTATATGAAATTAAGAGGTTTGGGGGAGGGACAAAACCTCAAAAGATGTTTGGCAAATACTTACTCTCGGTTTTTTCTGAGAATGTAAATGAAATTTGCTAACATAACCAATATATATAATAATACGATAGTGTGTGTGTTATTTTCTGTGTCACGCTTTCATCCGTGTCGTTTAATTGTTATATACTTCCATTTCTTGTCATAAATAATTTTACCAAGAATTCTTCATAAATTTTGGTTTCAGTTTCGATTATAACTAATGACAGTGCAGTAATGTATTTTTTTCTTATAAATAATTTTATCAAGAATTCCTTATAAGTTTTGGTTTCGATTTCGATTATGGCTGAAGGAACTCAAATTATATATAAATATATAAATTTGAAAAGAAACAATGAGAATAAATAGGTATGTCTCCATGTTATAGCTACTTTTAAGAAAAAGAGAAATGCCAAAAATGTACCGATAGCTCGTCCCGCTTCAACGAGTTATATTGGATACGTTGGCCTATTATTGAAATCTCCGACCGGAAGTCACCTGGTTTCGACAGAATTCTGTTCTGGAATCAGTTCTAGTCCTTCAATAAACGAAATAATCTCGTTGAAACACCAGTTCTCGTTAGATCACCAAAGTTAAGCAACGTTTAGCCTGGCCAGTACCAGAAAGGGGGGAATATCAGGCACCGACATTGCTTTGCTAGAACTGCTAAAACTTAAGGTGATCATCTTTCCCAAACCAGAATATTAGTTTGGAGCAAAAATAATGTCGTTTATATATATATATATATAGTCTTTGAAGTTTTTTAACATTTGAAACTACACAAAAAATTACTTTTTATCATTCGTTAAAAAAAAAAAACACTTAGTCAGTAAGTCATTTAATCACCTGCAATCACTGCATTAACTCTCTCGAATTTACTATAATACCAATTTTTCAAGGGATCATCAGTTGTTTACCATGAAACACTGTTTCGGGGATTTAAAAACAAAACAGTATATTACTTCATGGCTACCCAGCAGTGTTGATCAAACACCACCACCCTTAATCTTAGGAAGAAGACATGTTACAAATTTTTTTTTCCAATTTCCTATTCTTAATTGCAATTACTAACCTTTTCATAGTATAAAAATGAATTTCTTACCTGTGCGATTCATCAATTTCCACATTTAAAATGGATACATTTTTTTAATTTATCAGTCTTGTATTTATAAGCTTTGGATTAATCCATTTAACTACTTATCACTCCCACTATAATTAGTAGTTTTTATATTTACATTCTTATTTATTTAAAATTAGATATATAAAGGTTAAAAATATTTTATTTTTACATATATACATTTTTTATATATATATATATATATATATATATATATAAATTTATTATATGTAATTATAAATACATTTTATACATTGCTAATATAGTTTTGGATTTCCTTTATTAATATAGTCTGGTTTATCTTAAACGATTCAAAAGCATCAGGATAACGAACAAATGCTTTATTTAACTGTTTAAATATTTTATTTTTATCCCCACCTTGTTTTATCATCCTTATTACTAAGCTAGAAACTGGTGGTATAAAATCTGTTAATTTTAGAGTAACGCGAGCTATTCTCAAAAACTCTGACATAATGGTTCCATAAAACACAAAAACAGGGCATGTGCTATCCTTATGGGGCATACGTACTATTTTAAAGGGGAATGCGTTTTTTTATCAAATATTTTATAAAGAAAAATCCCATCCTCAATTTTTATATCTAAATCCAGAAATGTAGCCTGTTGTCCTCTATGTTCACAATTCAATTTTAGTTCGTTTGGATATATAAGATGTTTATTTTTTTCGAATTCATCATTATCGTTTATGCATATAAGGTCATCTATAAATCTCCTACATATATATATATATATATATATATATATATATATAGTTGAACGTCAAAAAGACATAATTTTTGCACCAACCTAATACTATCGACTGTGCACCGTTTCCGAATTTGAAAACTTTTTCCTTCAGAGAAAACTGGCTAAATCAGTCTGGTGTTACTTCAGGTGTTATACAATTTTTTTTGGATTTAAACCATGACTTTTGTTATAGAATTTAGAGACTCATTGATATGCCTTAGTGTGCATTACAATTTGGTTTTATTTTGATTTTATTTTTGTTCAGCGAACAAAGTAAACTGAGCCGGAGTAAGTGGGCGAGAGATTAAAAACGGATATTCTTTCAAAGATGTCTACAAAGTCAATGAGATGTATGAGCTGATGCAGATCGAATATCATGCCAAAAACGTAAACTTTGTAAGAATCTACGTATATATATATATATATATATATATATATATATATATATATATATATATATATTTCTGTTGAAATATTATTTATTCACTTATATTCCATTTTTATATATACTAATCCTTATTTAAGAAGCCCAATGTAAGTACAGAGCATATAATAAATTAATGACAAAAGTCTATATTCCAAATTTCATGATGTTGACGATCTTACAATTTATTCCTTTAATTCAGTTGACACTTACAATTATCTGTTTCGTAGCAGAAAATCAATCATGTAATTATTATATCAATCAATGAATTGCTCTTAACTCATCAGGTGAAATAGCAACAACCAAGCCACCAAATGGAAATGACATACGTTTGGGAATAATTAAAAACTGAAAATTGGAAGAGAAGCTGAAAATAACTTACATTTTGCTTACATTACGCCATTTTGAATTTAGAAATAAAGTCACTAAACCCCACATGTTCGTATTAACAAATTACATTAATTTAGGTATATTCTGCCAGAAGTGCTCTATTTATTAATTAGTAAATTTATTATTTATAATTAATATATTCCTATTTACCTAAATAGCATCGATGATCATAATCTATTACACATGATTACATATACGAAGCTTTAAAAAAAAAAGAATATTTTCAATTTCCGGTTGTATTAAATTATTTATTAATCTGAATAAAAACTGTACATAATTAAGTTCTTATTACTGTTATAATTACATTTATTATTACATAAATTATAATATTCTTTATATTCTTTTATTCAAAAACTATCATTTTATTTAGTTAAAATTTATGAATTCGCTATATAATCCGTTAACGTAATTGCTTAACTTGAGCGAAAATATTAATAATTCAATTTTTAATTTTAAATTATATATATATGTGTGCGTGTATATATATATATATATATATATATATATATATATATATATATATATATATATATATATATATATATATATGCTAGCAAAAGTATCCGTCGTTGACTGGATTCAAAATCAGCCTACAGAAAATGGACTCTGATTTATGAAAGTATGATAGGTTATGAAAAGGAAGGGTTGTAAGTTTGGGTTTAATTTGGGGGTATCAAAACCAAAGCAAAATATGATGAAAGTAAAAATAAAATAGATGAACCCCATAATTTATTATACCATACCTGTGTAATATAGTTATTATTATTAGTATTAGACGATATCACTTGTGCGCGTATGTTACGTGAGTTCTTATTAGTAAAGATATGAGTCTTAGTGAGAGTTCTTGTCTTATTACATATGATGTTGTATCTTAGAGAGAGGGATGTGTATGTAATGACATTTTATAACACAGACATATAATAACAATACAATTTACCTTTTTGTAGAAATCACAAACACAAAGATGAGCTTTATCCAAAACACATGATGAATTTATTTCCTTACGACCGGTCGTGATTTCCTCATTAAGAACTCAAAGTTTCACATTTTTGTTTCTGAAGTGACGTCTCGCTTCAGACGTCCGCCTGTCTCTGAGTTTTCTCACTGACCGTCTCCCCTGACTGTCTCTCCTGACTGTCTCTCTGACTGTCTCTGCGACCAACTAACTCCCACTTCCTATATTGAGAAATCCATGCATCCCGGCCACGTGAGCAAAATTCACGTGTTTCAACATGCGCGACTTTGCACGTTTCCGACATTGATTTCCCAATAACCTATTTTCTTGTGTTGTTTCCACAAAGGAATTCAACCTACATATCTAATTTATTTAACCAATATTTTATTATCCACATTCTTTTAACAATTGAATAGTTTATTTATTATTTATTTCATCCGAATTAACAATTTACTGGACATTCCATTTAAACATATTGTTCTTTAAAACGTATGTCCAGGGTTCGATTTCTGCTTTCTCTTATTTTCATTTTAACTAATCTCTCTATTTTTATACTTACATGAACAGGGGACAGCCCTTATCATGTAACACCTGTTCACAATGAAACACTTATCATAATATTCTGTGGGTCTATATTAAAAAACCTTGTTAAACTTTTTGACATATTTCCATTCTATGGAGGTCAGGTGCGAACGAACACCCCATAATTTTATTATACCATATTTCTTCAAACTGAAACATAATTATCAAAGTATAGTTACGCAGATAGATGTGAAAAGTCTTTATTAAAATCTGTGCTTATTTCCATTCTATGGCGCCCAGGCGCGAACGCAGACCCCACAATTTTTTTATACCATCCCTATTTAAGTACATCTATCCCTATTTATGTACATCTGTATCAAAAAAACTTGTAAACGATTTTATTTTATTTTTATTTTTTTATTTCCATACTTTGTGGACCAGGCGCGTACGCAGACCCCACAAGTTTAATGAACCACCGTTCTGCCAGATCAAACATACCCATTCCTGTGTCCGATACATCTTCTATCATTATATGTAATCAGCCTATTCGTGACCAGACACACACACACACAGACATTCAGCTTTATATTATATATATATATATATATATATATATATATATAAGTAGATTGTAGTTTGCTTGAAGCATTGTTGAAGAAAATTATAAGGTAAAATTAAAAGCCAAGAACAATGCGAGATTTTTTTTTAGAGTAAAATTAAATGAAAACAAAAGAAATAAATTTCTTTTTTTTTGTTGTTTGTTTTTCTTTTTCACACAAATTTTAACTCTAAACAACAGTAAATTTTTTTTCTGTTGTATTCAATGGTGTTATAAATCTCAATATATTTCAGACCTATTAGTCCTTTTTCAAGAGACTTGTTGTATTTCAAACATCAACTGATTTATTTTAACGTTCTCCTAACGTCATTTTTTGTTCTATATTTCGCGGTATCACGTGGCAAACTCTGCGGCTGCTTTTCCAATTCTGAACACTCTTCCGCTGTCTTCTCTTGAAAAAGGACTAATAGGTCTGAAATATATTGAGATTTATAACACCATTGAATACAACAGAAAAAAATTACTGTTGTTTAGAGTTAAAATTTGTGTGAAAAAGAAAAACAAACAACAAAAAAAGAAATTTATTTCTTTTGTTTTCATTTAATTTTACTCTATATAAAAAAAATCTCGCATTGTTCTTGGCTTTTAATTTTACCTTATAATATATATATATATATGTCTCCTATATTTTGCCCTCCTGGCAATGTTTTCGTTCGTTGCATGCTTGCATTGTTCGCCCTATGGCTACGATTACGTCGATTTAGCTTCTACTGTTGTTAATAATTCACCGTTGTTTCGATCTGTCGCTCAGCTGTGCTGTCGCTGATAATTCACCATCTTTGTGCTCAGTCGCTAACCAACATTTCGCCGGTCAAAACTTATTTACTTAATGAAGTCTTTTATTTATTTTTTATTTAGTTGATTTAAGAAGTTGGTAATATTTTTTAATGGATTGTTGAAGAAGCAAAGCCTGGAAAAATCATGGATTACATAGAAAAAAAACGAGCATGAAAAGTAATATGGTTCAGATTAAACTTACAAAAGTAAAAGGACTAGTTGTTAAAACTGGAAAAGAATAGGACAAGATATTTTAGTAAAAAAATATAATAAATTTATAACTTAAAATATTGCAGTATTAAGATTTTTTTTCAAAATTCAATTTAACATTACATAATCAATTCTTAATGCTGCAATACTTTAAGTTATACATTTATTATATTATATGGAAAAATGCGCGCATGAAAAGTAATATTCTTAAGATTTTATTAAACCTGGAAAAGTAAAGGACAAGAAATTCAACCTGGAAAAGTAAAGAACAAGATATTCTAGTAAAGTAAAAAATAAGAATTTTTTAGACTTAAAATATTGCAGCTAAAAATAAAATTTGAATATTGATAAATATTTTATTTATTATTTGCATATGTTGTTGTTTATTGTTGAGTTAGAAAGGGTATCAGTCGCTGGATTGAACTTATTTCCCCCTATTATTTGCATATATTTATGTAGTGAAAATTGTTTGAATAAAATTAATTCATTAGTTAGTTAGTTAGTAGATGGAATTAATAATTTTATAATTTACATAAAAATGAATTAAATGATCCTAATTATGATATAATAAAATTACTAGGCACTTTTCTACAGGGGGATCACTTTTTGGCCGATATTTTTTAAAGTTATCCTCTCCTTTAGATTGTCTAACTTTAATTTTAAAAAATAACGCTTCCGGTTTGGTGGTGGTCGTAACAGCATAAACGTTAGATTTTACCTCGTTCTTTTCATCCTTTGCGGTACGGGTTCGAGCCTGCCTTCCAACTACCACTTTTTTTTTCTTTGCTCAACATACACATCCAAACACCCGGGCAACATCGGGCTGAAATGCTAGTATATATATATATATATATATATATATATATATATATATATATATATATATATGTATATATAAGTGAAATTGTTTTTGTGTATGTGGGTGTGTCTGTGTGTGTGTAAATTTCCATACAGTACTGCAAGTCTACAGACTCGAGATTTGACAAAAGAGTCATTGAGATTTGGGAAAATCTTTTTAATTGGTTTTTCAGCAGAAATTTGTCTGACCAATGGGTTAAAATTAAGCGATTTGACCTTTCAATACTCTACCACACTCCTCCACCAATTTTGTGTTTAAACACTTGAAATTTTAGATTTAGGTTACTTGGAGATGGATCAAACTTTTTAATTTGATTTTGCCCGAAACAATAATTTTTTAGGGGTCAAAACTGGAATCAAAGTTTTAAAATATTTGACCTCTGCGGTCTCTATCAAATTACGTAGCCAATTTTTGGTCTAAACATTTGAAATTTTACATAAATTGTATTCAGACATGCAGCAAGCTTTTAAATTAGTTTTGGGGCGAAAATTTGACTGCTAAGATGTCAAAGTTGAAAGAGTTGACCTTTGCAGACTCTACCAAATTCCTCCGCCAATTTTTCGTCTAAACACTTGAAATTTTAGATGTAGGTTACCAGGACATGAGTCAAACTTTTTAATATATATACCTTTGCACATAAAGTTATAAACAGTACATCGGGCCAGAGCAAAGCCAGGCTGGAGTCTTAGTACGACGTCAAAACATCATTAATTCACTGCCCGCAGAGCAGCAACCGTATAGTGTAATGGTGAGAAGCCTTGACTATCGTTTGACCGGTCGGATTTCGATCCTCGCTTGAGGTAGTTGCTTGTTTAGCACCACTGATGAGCTGTGATGCAGCAAAACATTACTGCATGTGGCTAACTATATATATATATATATATATATATATATATATATATATATATATATATATATATATATATATATAATTATAAAACTCAGATCAGCTTTCTTGCTTGGGTGTTTAAATATGATATCCGCTTTGTGTCTTTCGGTTTCAAAAGATTCGACTGCTTACCTATTTCATGGTCACCTGTTTTAAGTCCAATATTAAAAGCCACCGCTGCTGTTCAAAGCATACACAAGGTCAACAATATTTTTTTGTTTTAACTTATTTTAACTTTTTTTCCTTACAAAATAAATGTAATTTAACTCCGTTTAGTTAAAAAACAAAACTGATTTAAATATAAATATGCAATATATAACTATAATAATATTTATAACCATATTTACTGCTTTTAATAGCGCTCCTTTTGATTCTGACGGTTTATTATTTTCATGCCTTACTTAAAAAATATTTTCTCTTCAAGGAGGTGGGGAGGTAAAAACTTGCTTTTAGTAGTGCTTTTAACTTTAAATGATACCGCACTTCTTGGCGACGTAGCGAGACATAAGCCTTAGCAGTTAGATTCAAGTTTGGTGGCGGGGTGGAGGCAGAAAGGGAAATGAGTAAGAGGGTTCAGCAGTTCTAAACATTTTTAAAATGCGTAGAAGCACTTCAAAACGTGGGTTGGTTTGGTTGGTTGTTTTTGTTTTACGGCATATCAACCCTTTTCGGGTTATTTAATGCCGAATCCAAAGATTTTGAAGAAAAGATTTTTTAATAGAATATATTTGTTGTTTTCAAGTCATTTTCTAGTTAACCCATAGTTGGGACCCTAACAGGTACTACCACTCCGGGTCAGAGTGGACCTGGGAGCAAGGGTAATTAAAGGGTGGCTCCACACTCTCCAAAGCCCACAAGCTGGGGCCTCACCACTGGATATAGTTTAAGGTCATATCCAGGACCCCCATTGAGGGACTTTTACCCTCTGCAGGGGGGCAGTCGGTGTATTCTAATGCCCCACCGACAGGGCCGTCAAAACGTGGGTATAGGAACTATTGTTTTTTTAAGATTTGCTTTTAAAAGATCATTGTTAAATATAGCTTAATCAATTAATTATTATTTCTTGATATTTTTAAGGCTGTTAACACACCCACACATACATACAAAACTAGGGTAACTGTACATTGCACACTGTCTCCTTGTATTTTTTCCTTTTCGTTTTTTTTTTTTTTCAATTTTTTTCAACGGATTAAACCACCCTTATATAAAGGATTTTTCATTTAATCTATGGGCAATGATGTTAAGACCTTTATAATCCAATGTATTTCGTATTGTTTTTGCTGATCACCATGTTTGTTTTCGTGCGCGCGTACATTTAATTTTTGCGCATTTAGACAGTAATTCCATGTACTCATTTGAACTTTTATAAATTAATTCTGAATACTCACTATTCCATAGCTAACTATAACATTTACTCACCCAACGGGTCGTCACAGAAAGTCTAGTGTATATATATATATATATATATATATATATATATATATATATATATATATATATATATATATAAATAATATATATATATATATATATATATATATATATATATATATATATATATATAAGGCGAGTTGAAATAATGAAAAGTAAAGTTACAACGCATCTTTGTTCGGTGAATGTCATTAAGGTGTCCCTATGAATGAATGATTATTTTAGTGTATTGTTTAGGCCTCACCGTATATATATGACTCGCTTAATTTGATTACTTAACTTACTGTAGTGTAGCTTCTTTTTCCGAGAGTCGGTGGTCATCATAGCGCACTCCATCCATCTCATACGCACTGTTATAAATTATAGACAGTATAAGCAAATGAAAGAATATAATGAAAATACAATTGATAAAACTTGTACAAAAGAAGATGACATGCAAGAAAGTAGAAATAGGAAATAAAATAAACCAACTGAACATAAGTAGAAACATACTTATAGAAGTCATATGCTTTTTAGCGCAATAAGAAATGAGTTTTTAAGTGAAAAAATTGCTGGCTTTTCTGATTAAGCCACCGGAACTATTTGTTAATCTGGTTTCTGACACCATACACAGAACATGTTACCTACGTCCACTTCTACTGTTTACTCCAAACCTTCTGGATGGTCCTGGATATGACCTTAAACTATATCCGATGATGAGGCCCCAGCTTGCGGGCTTTGGGGAGTGTGGAGCCACACCTTAATTGCCATTGTTCCCAGATCCATTCTGACCTGGAATGGTAGTACCTGTTAGGGTCCCAACTATGGGTTAAATAGAAACTGAGTTGAAAAATATATATATATATTCTATTAAAAAAATTTCTTCACAATCACTGGATTCGGTATTAAATGACTTGAAAAGGGTTGATATGCCGTAAAACAAAAACAACTAAGCAACTAAACCTTCTGGAGCAAGACTCACTCATTATTTGTTCCATCTTTTACTTGGAATGTATCCAGAAAAAATACATACAGTCGCCTTTAGCAGTTACAACATATGAAAATACAACGAAAAGGTATTTAAACATATGCGTTAATCTCAACCAATCATAATACTAAATTCAACTCTTTAAAAAATCGTCATATTGTCAAATTTGTTAACTTATATCTGGTATATAAAGAAAAGTACGCAAATGCGGGTTTCATGAAACTATGAGGACATTTCACTCTAGTTTAAATATTCTTACATTACGAACAAAATGCATCTTTTAAATACATATTTCCACATGGAGGATATCAAATACTTCCACTCTCACTATTAAGTCTTTTTACTCGCCCAAAATTACGGCCAGAAATTTTTAACATGTATCATTATTTCTATCGCACCTTTTCTTTTCAAATGTATAATTGTCTAGATTTGTCTAAAAAAAAATGTAAGAATTTTGAGCTTGTGCATTTATACATAGCATCTAGAAATATTATCACACTCTTATACATGATTATAAAAAGAATCTCAAATCTAATAGATCCCGCAATTACTTCTAAGCACCAAACTCTGTCCCATCGTAACAAGGCTGCGTCCATGTGTCTGCTTTACAAGTATTTTAATGGAATATGCTCTGATAAACTCATATCACTTGTGCCCCGTCGACGTACACACACCGGAATAACCAAACAAGCAACAAATCCCTATTTTTTCACTTTTATTTTAGAGATCCCTAGATGATTAATATCCTTCTACTCTAATCTTTTCTTCCCTTGGAATACTAGACTTTGGAATCCCCTCCGTGTTTCTTGCATCTTTTACTGTACTAATCTACAGAAGTTTAAATGTAATGTGAACATACATCTCGGTGCTCAACTTTTAACGGTCCCTTTCAGACACGATCTAAAATATAACCTCTTGCATCCTTGTGGCAATATGATTTGTTTGGAGCCAAAAAGAATTTTTTAAAAAGTTAAAAGTCATTAGATATCATTAGTACAGTAACTTCATTGCATATAAGTTTTTTTTAAATTAAACAAACCATTCATAATATTGCAAAAAACATTCAGTTAAAAAATATATAAGAATTATATACCGAAAGATTTTTGCACTTACAGTAGTCCATACATTCATTTTTATTTCAACTCTTCTTTACAGATATACGAAAATATATTAACAAATATATCCAAATCGTTATATATTTTTTAGCCTTTGCCAAAAACAATGACTATTACGATTATTATATAGGCATTTATTTCATTAAACAGATTATTAGAGGTTACTATATTTTCTTACACCATTACAGAATTATTCAACTATAAAACGTTATACTAAGGGTGTTCTAATAGTAATGCCCACTATTTTTTATTCCGCCGGAATAGACCGGAGATTGCAAATTGTATTAATATAATTATTGAACTTATGCATTCATATATCTCTCTGTTTCAGATACTGACGGTTTGACATTTTAAAATAGCAATCCCTGTCATGGACGTGCGTCAAACGCATATATACGTCATTGAATTCCATTGCATTGAGAAAGAAGATGACAGTCAGTTGGAAAGCAGGTACGCGCTATTGTGTTCCATTAGCGGAAACTTCAAGAAAATTCCACTTGGTAGAAAGACGTAATATGTTCTTATAGTGATTATAACTAGATCAAATCTTATGAGTTTGATTTTATGTAGCGGATGTATGCACTCTTACGTGTGCATTTTTAATCGATATTTTCACGCACTATCCTTTATGCAGGTGTGTATGTAGGTGATTTTATATGTTTTCTTATCTGTGAAAATACGTATATGTGCGCGTGCTTCTGTATGAATGTATTATAATAATGTATGCGTGTGTGTTTGTTTTACTTCATATCAACCAATGATTAAGGAATAAATCATACGCCCATCTCCCACAACCCACAAGTCTAACAATGTAGGAGGAGGTAATTTTGCCGTGTGATTAGGTTAATATTGAAATTGATGGCCTGAGAACAGGTAAACACTAAAAGAGACTCTTGACAAAAAAGAAAAGAAAATTAAAAGAAGAACAAAAGAAATGGTTTTAAAAACACTTCAAAAGCTGACTCACATCTTCCTTCATCCCTCCTTCTCAATGTTTCCCTCTGTATAACTCCATCTCTGTATTTTTGATTCTCTTTCTCACTGTCTCAGCATAGTTCTGGTCTCTTCTCTGTATTCTTCTTTTTGTGTGTGTGTGTGTTTTTTTTAATTTTGTTTTTTCTATATCTCTTTGTCTCTGTCACTCTCTGTTTCGTCCTCGTTCTATTCTTTTAATGTGTCTGTCGTTCACCCACGCTGTCTATGCGTGTATACTCAATATTTCTTTCTATGCCTTTTTCGGTATATATATATATATATATATATATATATATATATATATATATATATATATATATATATATATATATATCCCCTGCTGCCGTTCCAAGTGTCTCTCTTTTGTCAGTATATATATATATATATATATATATATATATATATATATATATATATATATATATAATCAGACATCGTTATAAAGGCTCTGATACATCCGGGCATAAGCGTTAATGGGTTTATCAGCTTGATAGTGAGACCACACCATGATCCGTCATGTTTAGTAATGGCTAAAACTGAGGAAAATTTTATTCAAGAAAACGACTTGACAAAATTTTTTTCACACGGATTTTATATATATATATATATATATATATATATATATATATATATATATATATATATATATATATATACATACATACTCAGCTTTCGTGCTAGATGAGTTACATTCATTGGAAGGAGCTGCTTTAACCGATCCGAGGTGAATACCATCTCAAGAAAAGATATATATATATATATATATATATATATATATATATATATATATATATATATAAAGGATAATCGCAGAGGTTTAATATATTTAAAATCAATTAATCAACGGTAGTGTACATATTACAATAAGAATTTAAGCCATGTGAATTGAGTCAAATGTTTAGCAACATGATTAACATTTAGGTAATCACGTATATATATATATATATATATATATATATATATATATATATATATATATATATATATATATATATATATATACTGACAAAAACCAATAAACAAAAACAAGAAGGAATAACTTCATATTTGTATTTTTTCGGATATGACAATTGTTTCGACATAAACCAGACAAATTTACATTCTATATCATTAAAAAATTCTCGTAGTTACACCTCATCAGATATGTTTGAAAAAGATACAAAGTTTGTACGTATCTTGACACATTTTTATTCTGTTTAAACTAAATTTGAAATAATGTTAATAATTCTGTTAAAACCCATTCGAAATAATGTTTGGGTAATAACTAAATACCAAGAAACTATAATTATTAGGTAAACACTGATGGAACGCCGTAAGTTAATGCAATTGAATAATAATTAAATATGAGTATAAAACCATTTGAGCTAATTAATTAACTAGGGACTATTCTTTTTAATACATTAAGTGCAATTCCACGGGTTTAAAATAATTAATGCAACGACTTATATTTGAATAAATGAAATTAGTAATTCAGAGTTATCCCCGCCCGCTGAGAATTATTTTGATTTATTTTTCCATCGAAGGGAAATATTATTTTTACAATATTAATAACTATTATTCGTTAACATCCTAAGATATCAATAGGGATTATATAGTTATCTTAATTTATTTTATTTATATTGTATTGTCGTATTTTATTTATTTATGGTACAGAATACAATAGCATTGTAGTATTACCTAGTTTAACATTAAAATCACCGAGTAATACACAAGATACGAAACTTACTATGTGAGAGTTTTGAATCTAGAGTAAACGTTCAAATCTAACCAAATTACATAAGATTGATTAACAAATAAAACGCTAAAAATAGTAATTTAAAGTAAGAAACTATAAATCTCATTAATTCAGAATTTTTTGTACTTTTTAAAATTGTCCAAATTTTATAATTCTCGCCATAATTTAGAACAAATATACGAAAATAGGGCGCATATAAATTTCTTCAACACAGATAGTGGACATGTTAAAAAGCACGAGGGGGTGGTATTTACTGCCCTATGTAGTTTTAACAGAATGAAAATATCAAGATGCGTATAAACTTTATATTTGTTGAAACGTACCTGATGAGGTGTAACTACGAAGATTTTTAAAATGATAAAATACAAACATGAAGATATTCCTTCTTGTTGTTTTTGTTTTTTCCCAGTGTATATATATATATATATATATATATATATATATATATATATATATTATATATTATATATTATATATATATATTATATATATTATATATATATATATATATATACTCAGAATGTGTGAGGGAATATATAATTATTTCCACTGTCAGATCCCGTGGCTCTTGCTGGCTGCAATGTGGTCTGGCAGTGGAAATAATTAAATATATATACGTGTGTGTGTTGATATATATATATATATATATATATATATATATATATATATATATATATATATATATATATATATATATGTATATATATATATATATATATATAAGCCTGAAGAATCCTAGAGTGGATGAAACGCGGAATATTCAGTGTAGCTTAATCGCCATATATATTTTATAAATTACTATATATATATATAGAGAGAGAGAGACAGAGACAGAGACAGAGACAGAGAGGCAAGTGTTATTTAAAAAAGCGCCGTATTTTTTGTTTTGTTTGATTATTTTCTTTTTTACCTTTTCAACTCTCCGAATTTTTCTTTTTATATTTTTATCAAAGTTGTATAAGTTGGATCCATATAGCATAGCGAGCAGTTTCGGCTGGAACATTTCCGTCATACTCAGGAACATTATGTCATTTAGGTTATTAAAATTACATTTTTTTAAGTTTACGTTTGGTATTATATATGTTAAACTTTATATGTATTGTTCATGGTCACGTGTTAGAATGGTAAATTCAATGGGTGGACAATTTTTAACGGTAGGAGTTTGATATTAATATTTACATTGTGTTGAATTACATTTATATGCATTTTTTGTTTATATATATATATATATATATATATATATATATATATTATTTAGAATTTACGAACCGAAGCATTTTTAAATGTTCCTATTGCATTCATAATTTATACGGTTTATTTGAGGTTGTTTTGCTTTGATGTATAACACTATCAGTATTTTTAGTCTCTTTACATTAATATCGCTGTGTAGGACCTTGGTATTTTCGACAATGATTTTTCGGAATTCGGAATGATGGCAGCCATGTTTTTTTAGTGTTATAATATTGAATTGGAGACGGAAGGGTGGAGGGTTAGTCTTCGTGACAACGTGTTGGTAGTGTGGCCATTGTAGTAAGCGGCGTTAGAGATATATTCTCCTAGCGGGCAGTGAAATTGATAACTTACATTTATTTTTCTTGTTTGTTTGTTTTTTCTAGCAAATTTGACTGCGAAGTGCTCTTGTTGATTACAAGGTTAAAAGTTTGTAGTTTTTATAATAGATTATAAACGTGATTTTTTTTCATTATTGGTGGGAGATACGTATCTGCGAAGTATACTTTTTAGAACATTTTTATTAGTTTTTTCTTGTTAAATATTATCAGCTTTATTTAAGTTGCTAATAGTTTGATTTGTTTATAGACAAGAGGATTCGGGAACATTTTAGTTCTCTGAAGTATATTTTTATTTGAAGAAATCAGTTTGTATATTTGTATGAGATGTTTTTATTATTGCGATCTTGTAACGAAACGGACATCCGCTTTTGTACTTCAAGATGCAGGAATTAACGGATGTACGTGTTTAAGCATGGAGTTGATAAATTCATCGTTACTAGAATCGATAAGAACATACAAGAACGGGATTTTTTTTTTTACTTAGTTCATAGGCAAAGGTAAAGACTGAATTGGTTTGAAATTTTTATTTTTTTTAATGTTATCACCAAGCATGAATATATCAACATACCTAACGTAAATGGATTTTCGTTGTTGTTGTTGTTGTTGTTGTTGTTGTTGTTGTTTAATTGAATGTTTTGTTTTCAAGATAGGTCATGTAAAAGTTGCTGTTTTAATAACATTTGCCTTAATGATATATATATATATATATATATATATATATATATATATATATATATATATATATATATATATATAGTCTTCGAAGTTTTTAACCTTTAAAGATATACAAAAAAATATTTTTTATCATTCGTTAGAAAACCACCTAGTCAGTAAGTTATTTAATCACCTGCAATTACTGCATCAACTCGCTCTCGAATTTACTATAGTACCAATAATTTATTTTCAAGGGATCATCACCATTTACCATGAAACACTGTTTCGGGGATTTATATATATATATATATATATATATATATATATATATATATATATATATATATATATATATATATATATATACTAGCAGGCCGCCCGGCATTGCCCGGTCCTAAAATACGCTTAATTATGATATTTTAATTAATTCAGGCTTCGTATTTATCATTATATTATATTGGACCTAATATATAGTAATGATGACTTGTGCGCCAAGAATCGAAACCAAAAGCTTACGATTTATTTTTTTCTTTTGACGTCAGTGTATGAGCTATGAAGACATGTTTTCTGCAAGCCTAAAAATTAAAACATGAAGCAATAGCTATTACGTTACGCATGCATATTCGTGATGCCGTCGTTCGATCGTCATCTGGCAAATTCCATTTTTTTTTTTTAATTTTCATACTTTTGCACCAATTTGCCCCGGCTAAAACCCAAATATAAAGGTTAGCGTGGATTCGACTACCCTATTTATTACGTTTTATCTCTATGGACCAAAAACAGACAGGTAAGCAAAATTGTTTAAAAAAATATATATGCGCATACAAAATATATACAGAAAGATGTTTGTGTTTACTATAAACATTTTTACGCAAATATTACACAAGTATGAATAATGAGGAATATCTGCATGAATATAATTACACGTAATAGTTAACTAAATATGATCATCCCATAAGAATAGCGAAAAATCTAGTAGGGAATTAATTGAAATTAATGTTTAAAAGAATATGCAATAAGCTAGATCCTTTGCAGATGAATGCAATTCGACGATCCATATATAACAAAGTTGTATTTTCTCTTTAAATAAACAGAAAAAAAAGTTTGCCTTTTTTCTTCTCAGCCTTCGGACCAAGATCTTTTTTTTCTGTTATCAAAGTGTAGTATCTGTTCCAGCAGATACGATACTGCAATCAAAGACCGTATGTGGGGGCAACCCCACATATCGGATCAATTCTCTTGAGCAAACAGTTTTGGTCAATGTAGGGGAAACATTTCATACCAATTGTCACTATCCAGTTCCCTCCCGGGGGAAGTGGTTCCGCCTCCCCTCACTCTCCACATTAAAAGCAACCTTGTGCCTTATTTGCTCAGTAGGGAAGCAAATAAATAACTAAATAAATAGAAATAAGTCCTGCCTTTTTTTCTATCTTGCCCTTCGGGCCAAGATCAAAGTATAGTATCTGTTCTGATTCTTCACTTAAGTTAATTGGTCTTCGGTCAATGTAGGGGAAACTATTCATACTGAGAAAATTACTATTTTTTATACTGCCAGAGGGACTCTTTTTGCCCTTGTTTTATGAGAGCTATTTCCCCCTCCCAACACACACACACATTAAAAATGGCCTTGTGTCACATTTGCTTTCTAGGGGAAGCAACTAAATATCTAAATAAATAAAAAAGAGGGGTTTAATATGAATACCAATGCACAAAAAATCCAAACTTATAGGAGTATATATAAGACCAAGACTATATATATATATATATATATATATATATATATATATATATATATATATATATATATATGCTTCTCTCCATTTATCGGTCACTTCCCACACTTGAATACAACTCCAGTTTTTTCTTTTCTCATTATCATTTCAGTCTTCACTATTTTTCTTTCTCTCGTCCGGTAAGTGTGTAAATTTGTCCGATTTCGCAGCATCTCATTTGTTTAAGTATCGTGATTATTGGGCCACGTTGATGAAATGAAGGAGATTTCAAATTTCTCAAGTGAGACTATGAAAGTTTCAAGTTCAATTTACAAATCGTTTGCCCACTTGTCTGGGAGGAATAAGCAATGATCACATGGATACTAGAATTAGCAAGAACTAAAACGAAAGACTGGGTCAGTGCAAATGATCCAAGGGTGGAGGGCCAAATCAAAGAAGTGAAGTTTATTTACATGCTTGAGACGTGTGAATCATAGGAAGCAGGAGAGGGTGGCGATCAAGACAATACTCTGCTGATTGTTGTCAGATAGTGTATTTATCCAGATTTTCTGCATCATTACTGAAAAGCTTTAATTTTTTTAGTTTTCGACTAGAGTAAAAATTTCTTCCCAACACTTGTATACATGTACATGTTTGGAGGAGCTGGTATTTAATTTCTTCCCAAAGCAGGAAGATGTGACACAAGGTCAGAGTACTGGGGAAAGTCAAGTTAAATGAGGGACACGCTAGCCTTTTAAAAATTGCATGTGCAGCCAAAACTAAGCGCGATTTCTACGAATATAGATTTCTTTCCTATAACGCGCTGTCTGTGGAACACAATACCGCGAGACTGTTTTCTTAGCTGACTATAACGTGGTCGTTTTCAAGCCTAATGTAAATAAGTTATCGTTGAGCCGTAATCATATATATTTTAATACTGCTCAAGTTTCACCATTACTGATCATCACAGTGTTATCTCACCATCTTCCTAACTTTCGTTAACCTTTATCCTGGAGTGGGATCCGGGCCTTGATAAGATGTGACCCCAAAGTAATAGAAAGTCTCATAGGCAGTCCTCTGCCAGGCAGTCTTTATGCAATAAACTTACTTCACTCGAAAGACGGGAGGCAATGCCTAGGAGGATTGACCTCCTTGAAATGTACAGGACCAAAGCACAAGCTTAGTCAACAGGGGGAAAAACATTTTAACAATTGTACAGAATTGGATTTGATGACGAGAGAAAACCGTTTGGAAAATCTGTCGTGCTGGAAAAAGGTCAAAATTATTCACAGTTAAGTAAACGAACTCATATTTTCCGAAAACATAGATCGGAAATAGGCCGAAATTTAGATTCGCATATGTACTGACTGGGAAGCCATCAGGGATCTCATCAGAGATGCGCCATGGGAAATAGCTTTTCTCTTCCCGCTGAATAGTGCGCTAATGAGGCCACTGGATGATTCAAAACGGCAATTGAAGCACATGTTCCAACGCAGAAATTCTACAGAAAACCCCACTCTCCCCAATGGTTTACTTCTACTTGCGCAGCATGCATACCGCAAAATTAATAAGTCCAGTACAACCAGACACAAGTTTATAGAAGTTAGAAATAATTGTAAGAAAGAAATAGCGATAGAATATTCTGAAACCACCAGAAAACGCATTGAAGCACGGAAATTAGGAACCCGTGATTTCTAGAAGATTTACAACAGTGTATAAATAATGGGCAATCGACAATTCTACCACTATCCAATAATCACGAGGTTGTGTGCACAGAAACCGAGAAGGCTAACATACTTACGAGTCGGTTTGCCTCTAACTCCACATTGGAGTCAGCAAACCACTCCCTTCCTGACTTTCCTTTGCGGACAGATGCCACACTTGATTATCTGAAAATCACTCCCTCTCAAGTACATGTTATCATAAAACACCTAGACATATTAAAAGCATGTGGACCCGATCTCATCCCGGCTGTGCTATTAAAAAAATGCTTCGCTGAGGTTGCTCTAGTCCTCTCTAAACTATATAACAAATGCCTTAACGAATCTTGCTTTTCTGACTGCTGGACAACTGCTTCTGTAGTACCAGTTTACAAGAATTCTGGCGAAAGAACTGACCCATAAAATTATCGCCCCATTAGTCTCCTCCCGCTTTTCGCCAAAATATTTGAGTCCATAATTAATCTAGCTCGAGTTCATCGCCTTTCAGCTGCTAAACTTCTGACTGACGAATATGGATTTAGACAAGCTCGTTCTACAGCAGATATCCTTACTGTAATCTTTGGACGTATATACCATTCACTGGACAAAGCAGCTGAGGGTAGAGCATTAGCCTCTAATATATCTAAGGCCTTTGACAGAGTTTGGTGCGATGGTCTTCTCAGGAAAATCTGATCTTTTTTTTACCTTATACTCGGGGTCAGTAAGGAGAATTAATTCTAAACTGAAGTTATACATATCTTTTCTATCAATCCAGAGTACTCATTTTGGAAGAGTCAGATTTTCCCCACGGTAAAGACCAATCTTTTTTCTAACATTATCCTTTTGTGGGGGCAAGTTAATAGGGACACGCATATCACATCATTAATCAGGTTAGCTTATAGGGAGATCTCTTCCGGTTAATCTTTATTAAGACTTATGCCCACAAAACAGAATATATTCTCTTCCTCACGATTGACATTAAAGTCGCATGAATTCTTGATAAAAGATCTCATTTTATTACGTCCTACTATGATATTACAAGAATAAACGATATGAAAAAATATGTACCAAAATTTAATCTTTGACTTTGACCTTGAAAAATAATATGCACCATCCCTTAGTCGTCAGGTATGGTCATGATTGTTCCAGTCATGTGGACTGTAGGAGAGTATATACACATAGGCTATGACATTGACCTTTTGATCTTTACTTTACAAAATGATGTGCACCATCCCTAGGTGGCGAACTTGATCATGCCTGGTTCGTCATGATTGGCTCAGTGGAGTAGGCTGTAGGAAAGTTGTACACACACGCGTGCGCGCACACACACACATACACACACACGTGCTACTACTTTATATATAGAGATGACGTTCGCGTAAAACGTAACTGAAAAATATATAGTTTACTCTAAACGATTGAAAAAAAATCTGGTTCAATAAACATTAGACGAAACTCTCGTAATACTGTACTTTGTTTTAGTATTGGGTCATCATCTATCAAGGCTAAGTATTAATAAGATGGGAATGATTGCGAGCCAAAAGACGATGTACGGACATTCATCAACAGTACAACTGTGTTAGTTTTTTTTGTATCATTATTCCTGTCCCATGAAAGTCGAATTAATTTTGCACCATTTTATCTTCCCTTACGAAGTTTTAGTTTTTGAACAAATGTTCCTATTTTAAGTGTTATTCTCACAACGTTTCAGCCGATGTAACCTCTAATCGTCTCTATTTGTTTCTTGTCAAACTCGGAAATCTGTAAATAATTTTAAAATGGTTCCCTTTATTTAATCCATGAATTCTATGTATCACCCACACTGAAGGTTGAAACTTCACCCGCCAATATATCATTTAGAACTGAATTTACTTCTACATGTAATACCCCCTCCCGGCAATGGCTTTTATAGTTCTATGGCTTCGTTCTATTATAACATTTCTGCCCGGCCGATAGGCTGCTCTATAATAATGTCTGACATTTTATCTATCCAACATTTTCCGAAACATCTCTGAAAGGAACGCCGCTCCATTGTACATCTTTGTTTTATTTTACTTCAGTCAAAGTTCTCAGACATCAACCAGGGGCTAACACTTGAACTCTATATGAGATAGATAAATATTCGAATGTTCCATTTAAGTTCTTTATCTCTCAAGCACTGAGTTAGTAAAGAATTGAGAACATAATTTTCCTCTCCCCAATTAACCATTTTTATGCGTTGTAGTATATCTTTCATGTTGGTCTCTTGGTCTTACTGGATTCCAGGAAAAGAATTTATCTAGTCTGGTGGAGTATCCAGCTTCGTGCTATTACTTGAGGTAATATCACTTGGAGAGGGTGCACCATTCCTCAGAAAAGCTGTGGGGTAGCTGTAGTGAGGAGATCTTATTTGGGCTGCGAATACTATGTGATTTTGAATATTTGGTCAGGGTTTACTTCTATGGAAAAAGTATCCTCATGCCAGATTGTTCTGACAAACCCCTGTACAGAGAGACCTTAGACACTCGAGGACAGTGTCTAGTAGGCATTCAAGATGTCGAACTATTGTTATTTTTAACTGCAAATGTTAATATTTACGTATTTGTTTCAGTTTTTAATTTGTTGATTTGTTTTATTTAATAATAGATGTTCTCGCCCACAGATGTCCTGATATCTAGCGAGTTGATTTTAAATATTGCATAAATATTCGAAAATTCTATTCTCTTTACACCCTCGCCCATTTCCTGTTGCCTTATACGTTACTAATAAAACTCTTGTTACAAGAATCACGTTCTGACGGTTTATTTTTAAATGTTTAGAACGCTGAACGTATTTAAAGTGAAGCGTCTTTAATAATTTGCAGAACAGGCGGAAGAATTTGGCAGATAATTGTGTTGTATTATTCAATGCTATTTTTAACTGCAAATGTTAATATTTACGTATTTATTTCAGTTTTCAATTTGTTTGATTTGTTTTATTTAATAATAGATGTTCTCATCCACAGATGTCCTGATATCTAGCGAGTTGATTTTTTTTACATCAGAAATAGTTACAATAAGCCCATTTATTTTCAGTTAGTGAGAAGGGGATCTATTTCTGTACTTTCCCTTAACTTTTTATGAGTACAGTTTGTTAATTTGTTAATTTTTATCCATTTTTTAATGGAGAGTATAGAATGCATTGTGGATCCATTATCTGCAGCTTCTTTTACTCTCGTTTCTCTTTATTTGTCCCTCAATCCTCATTTTTAATGAGTGATTTTTCTGACAAAGGGAGAAGAAAAAGCTGTATTCTAGGTTGGTAGTATTTTGCGTGAACAGCCGCCAGAGATGTCGGAAATTTTCTGTTTCTATGTCTATCCTTGTCGCCATGTCACATGTAAGGGTGCTGGAGATAAACGCTTTATCTGGGCTAACGTTATCCGCCTGATAGTCAGGGACCCAAACCTTGTATTAACCACTAAGGAGGATGTCCTATCAGCAGGTGCAAAGTACTGAGGCTGCTGTGTTGCCATTTAGTGAATGGATTCTGGACAATGCAATAGCTTATGATGGAGCCTTTCGATGCCATATTAGTGGGTAATATTTTCGGCTTTACCTTATCATGTGCTACAAAAATAATGTCTTCGTTTCTTTTTCTCTGTTAGTTTCCCTCACTGTCCTGCTCTAAGCAAGTATGTCGACATAGCCCACAAATTCCAAAACTCTATTATGAAAAGTTTCAAGAAAAAATACACGATTAAACCCGAATCTTCAACTTCCAACGTAGACCCCTACTACCTTGTCTCCTTCTCCAACATCAGGGGTCTACGTTCTCACATTCCAGAGGTTGAAACACAAAACAGGAGACTAAAGCAGACCTATTATTCCTAAGCTAAACTGGCATTAGACAACCTATTCCTCTAGATGTTTTCGTAATTAAAGGATACTCTAACTTAACTTCCAAATCTGGCCCTCAAGATCGCCATGGACATGGAATATGTGCCTATATTAAAGCTAGCTTTCCATGTGGTAGGGACATCTCAAAGAAGATCCTAACTTACCCTATATGTGCTTTCAGGTTGCACTTGATCTCATTACTGCATTTATATTTACTCTATATCGACCCCACAACAGCGGAGTTACTATCTTTAAAAGCATATCTGAGAAAATTGACCATGTCCTATCTGCTTATCTTTCAGCTAACATTCACGTATGTGGAGACTTCAATGTTCACAATGTGGAATGGTTAACCCACTCAAACAAGACAGATCACGAGGGGAGGTTCTGTCACGATTTCTCAATTGCTTATAACCTTTCAGATTGTTCACGAACCCACCCATGTGCCGACTCTACGGCCAGTATGCAAATCTCCTAGACCTTTTTCTCACAACTTGCCCTGAATTATGTTCAGTTTCCGTTGTCTCCACTTGGATCTTCCGACCACTCTGTTGTATCAATTAAGATAAAAATGAAATGTAATAAGTCCTCAGACGTATCTCTCCATCGTACAGTATATCGATACACTATGGCTTACATGTATATCAGATCTACCTTTGCGTTCCATGTTTAAAACGGACGTGTCCTCTATAGTATCAGACCTGACAGAATGGTTAATTATAGGTATTAACCGCTTCATACCCTCGAAAAAGTTCCAGCGAAAACCTAACAGCCAACCGTGGTTCTCTCCAGAATGTGCTTTTTTTTCCATTGCTTCAAACGTAGTAGATGTACTGAGACTAAAGCTGCTTTCAGAACTGCCAGCAACCATTGTAAAGAAAAAGTAATAAAGAACACCAGAGAGTTGTTTTCTCAGTTCTTTAAGTCCAAAGTAGCTGATCAGCGGCTTGGTTCCCATCACTTTTGGCAAACAGCAAACAGAATCCTGAACAGAAACGTGTGCTCTATCCCAACTATCATCAATGAACCTGAGGTAATCTCGTCAGCATCAGACAAAGCCTAACTCTTTGCCAAGAACTTTGCAGCTAATTCTACCCTTTGCGACCAACGCTACCGACCCCCAATATTTCCTCCTGGATCAGAAATCACGCTATGTGATATACAAATATCTGTACGTGATGTGACCAAGCTAATCAAAAACCTTGATTCCAGTAAAGCAACCGGCAGAGACGGTATTCCAATTATACTACTCAAAAAATTTCAGTCAGAATTAGTGCCCATACTTACAAAACTGTTAAAGCGTTCTTAAGGAGAATTGCTTCCCATCACTCTGAAAACCTCATCAATTTTCCCTGTATTTAAGACTTCAGGTGATCGGTCATCTCCCTCTCGGTACAGGCCAATAAGTCTCCTGTGTATCATGAGTAAGTTGTTAGAATCTGTGTTAAATAGAGAAGTAATCAACAATCTCAGCAAAAATGGCCTTCTTAATGACACGCAATATGGTTTCTGTTCTGCTAGATCTACAGCAGATGTGCTTACAGTTATATCTAATAGGATTAGCGAATCTCTCGACGGAGGCAACCTTTCTAGAGCAATTGCTCTTGAGGTTTCAAAAGCCTTTGATAGGGTATGGCATAAAGGTTTACTTCACAAGATCCCCAGCTATGGTATAGCTGGAAATGTCTTCTCAATTATCAAATCATTTCTCTCTGGTAGGTTCATAAGAGTAGTAGTTGATGGACAGATATCAGAAGCTTACAGTATTAATTCTAGAGTCCCTCAGGGTTCCATCTTGGGCCTAACTCTCTTCCTGATTTACATTAATGATTTTTCAAATCACATCCTTACATCATTAGTGGGCATCTGTGTTGATGACACTACCATCTATGGTAGCACATCTAAGAACGTAAACGACTAAGTTCTCTCCGGTTCTCTCTCCTCTGATCTTGAGCACGTTGGACAATAGAGAAAGGAGTGGCTGGTTACTTTTCATGCATCTAAAATACAGATTCTATCTTTACATCATCAACGTTCTGATCCCCATCAGGCATCAATTGAAATGGATGTCTCTCGTCTTGGGGAGGCTCCATGTTTTGACAAGCTTCTGGGCTTGACCTTTACTCCTGATCTGAAATGGAACACGTAAATAAAATCTGTTGCTAAAGCCGCTGGAAAAATGGTGGGATCCTTCTATCGATCCAGTAGATATCTCACTGCTGATGCAATTCTCTATCTATATAAGAGTCAGGTACGTCTAAAATAGAGTACTGTTTCCACATCTGGACAGGAGCTTCTTGAAAGGACGTATCCTGCCTTGATAGAGTTCAAAATAGACTTCGTAGCCTCATAGGAGATGTCCTTTTTTCTTCCCTGCAACCTTTATCCCATAGAAGAGATGTAGCGAGTTTGTCTTTGCTTTATCGTTATTTTCATGACAAGTGCTCGACTAGGCTTCAGTCTATGGTCCCCTCCCGCCAAACTTTCACAAGAAACACTCGTCTAGCTGAAAATACTATCAATAATTTCCCCCACTCTTTATCTGTGCCTAAACCTGAACGTAGATTCCATGAACACAGCTTCTTTCTTAGAACTTCACGCCTGTGGAACTGTCTTCCGTTTTCCTGCTTTCCAGCTGACTACAATATGAGTGTCTTCAAGTTCAATGTAAACAAGTTCTTGATAATCCGGTCCCCTTAAGTTAACAAATTTACTGAATTATATTGTCCAAATGACTACTGTACACTCTTTAATCCTTATCTTCGAGTGGCCTCTGGGCCTTGATAAATGGTGATACCTATGTAAAAAGAAACACCGCTCCATTGTATATCAGTACCTCTTCGACTGGCCCATACTCAAAAACGTATTTTACATTTCTCTCGCGATTACGTCTGCTGTTTCTGCTTGGATCCCTCCCCAAATGATAAATCTCCCTGAACCACAATCTTCCATAGCTAGGTGTGCTCCTCCTCTATAGTGTTTGACGTCAATAGCCAACCGTTTCCAATCGTCGGCGACTTGAACCTCCTCTTCTTCATGAATGGTTCGTGGCGGGTCGATCGTCTGACATTGATCACAGTTTCTGACTACCTTTTTCACACTATCTCTCATCACCACCGGGTAGACCTTCCGCACTAGATAAAGTATTCTTTCTACTCTTACATGGTGTAACTCAATTTATTCACATTATCTTGAGCGACACTACATGCTGCTGTAGTCGCCCCTTCTGGTTTAAGCCTGCTTTTTTCGCCCTAGTCAGTACGTAGGCCTTATTTTTACTAAAGGGCACAAATGTTACACGTAACTTTAAGTCAAATTCATCAACCCTTTCTCTCATAATCCCTAAACGTCGTAGTATAATTAATTCTGCTGATACGTTTGTTCGAATCCTTTTCTCATCAGTTATCATAGAATTAACCGAGCTATGAACAGTAACTGAATCTCAATTTTTTCAGACCCCATTTCAATGCCAGGTTCATACCCTTTATCACACCATCAATTTCAACACATTTGCCAGTAGCCATACTATGCCTTTTTTTAATTTGAGAATATGCAATCTCTCTCGAACCGGGTCTCTTTGGAGAAACTCTTCCACAACTACTCGTAAGACTCCAACTGTATCGCTATCCACCGTAACTTCCCAACCAGCTCGGTCGGCACTTCTTTTCAAATAGCTGCAAATGGTTCTAAGCCATCCAGATATTGTGTAGTGGCCCATTAGTTTTCCACAGTCAGAAAACAATTCACGCCTGCTCATTTTATCAAGTATCTCTCGCAGGTAATACCCCTTGTAAATATCAATTTTCCTGAGCTGTCCGTATTTAGCCGAATACGCTGTTCCTCCCTTCAGTGACTCTGGCGATTTTGATGTTAGTCTAGGCTTGCCAAGATAACACACAAGTATCGCTGCTGACACTACTGTTTCATTAACCAAAATGTCATCTATGTACGAATCTATGTTCTCCCTGATGAGATTTTCTTTATTGTGAACAGTTTTTAACATTTTAGCTATGATTTGGGGGGGGGCAACATTTAACAATAGGTTTTTCCTTCATACATATCCAATTGGAACTTCCATAAATGTCTTGGAACATGAATTTGTATATAGACGACATTTTGGTTAATGAAATAGCAGTGCCACCAGGGAAACTTGTGGTGGGTTAAATTTATTGACATCAGAATTAAGAGTAGGACAAATAACTCTCGAGTATTTTAAATTACAAGCTATTTCTGCAACACTACAGCAGTTGCCAAACGTAAAAGAATCGCTGGAATATCTTGTCATTTAAAGCATATGCTATTTGTCTTCCCCTTTGATTCTGACGTCAATAAATTCAACTCGTAACCAATTCATCTCATTTGCATATCACGTGACAAACTTGACAAACTCGTTGCCATATAAAGAGAACAGTGGCCATTATTTTTATTTCTACATTCTTTCCGGTTGCCAAAGAACAGCTTTGTACTAATTTTTAACATATTGTCTTTGATAACATTTCAGACTGCATATTCCAAGACCAAATAAAATCCTCTAAACATAGTCAACGCACTGGCTCATACGATGAATAGTGCACCTATTCCAAGCTAAATCATTTAATCACATCTAGTTAGATATATCGTTTTGTGGGAAATTAAAATTAATTAAGCTCATTTAATTTTTGTCTGATTTTAGTTTTTACCATTTGATTGGATGAGATGTCATTAATTTTCTACTTCTTTTCCTATATATGTTAGAATTTTTTGAAAGGTTTATTTTATAAAAAATATCATTATTTATAACATAAAACCTTATTTTTATTTTTTTTTTTTAAATCTCATTTGAAAAGATATTACAAATTAGAGTTATGCCTGCAAATATCTGAGTGGGGGGAAAGCAGACACCATTAAATCTACAGAACTAAAAGATAAGATTGGGAAATAGTACATCGGAAAAGAAACTATATAGTAGAAATCTAATTAAAGGAATAAACAACTAATAAGATACTCTGGATCATTCACAAGCTGAAACAAAGTAAATCTTATTGATTGGACGACTAGGAAAGTAATGGCAATGAAAATTGGACTACACACGTAAAATGATACTAACCGACTCTATGTGAAAAGAAAAGAACGTCGGAAGAGAATGAGTATAGAAGACTGTGTGAAAGATATAAAAAGAAAAATATTACACACACACACATATATATGTGTGTGCGTGTGCGTGTGTATACATATATGTGTGTGTATATATATATATATATATATATATATATATATATATATATATAGAGAGAGAGAGAGAGAGAGAGAGAGAGAGAGAGAGAGAAAGAGAGATTTAACACAGAACACCGATAGAATGATCACCGCAACAAGAGACTTCGTGCAAAAGCAATATCGGAAACAGCGAAGCAGAAACAAAAGGATAACAAAACGAAAATTGAGAAGAGAAATATCTACATGGAAAATTCATAAACGAGGAGAATCATGAAAACACGTGGACATGGTTAAGCAAAGGACACTTGAACATAAAAAAGAAATCACAACTGACAACTGGACAAAATTAATTATTGAACTAACTACATTAAAGTTAATAGCCCGCAATAAATAAGTTAATATAGATTATAAGTTACACCCGAAGAGGTATAGTATCAGAACAGATACTACGCTTTCGTTCTCTTCAATTTTGTTAAGGGGCGTAACAACACTTTGCGAGTACCCTGTATTTAAAACAAAAACGAAAGAGGTGGCCAATTTAGATCAAGCTTTCATTTTTTTTTTATTATTATTTACCGCACCCAAATTTGGTTGTCGGTTTTTTTTTTAACCGCACGGGGACTTAAATATAAGTGAGCGTAATGAATCGGCCTGCCGATTCTATAGTCTGCGTCAGTAAGCATTATACCGCTCGCACCACACGGTGTGTTGATGCATGCGGATGTGTGCTGCGCATTTAATCTTTTGCGATCACAGAACCACTTAATATCGGGTTCCTACTCCTGTCCTAAACAACTTACATGATTCAACGCAAAATAAAATACAGATAAATTAACATAAAATTTAAACTAAATAACAAATAAAAATAAAAAGCAACAGCATATCATAATTTGAAAAACTTCCGGTGATTAGCGTCTGTTATCATAGCAACACTATCAGCTTTAGACATCAAGTCATACTCTAGTTAAAGGCTCGCATAGCGATACAAGTATTATTCGTAGATCTCGTGCTATAGGTAAGCCCATGAGATAAGAAGAAAAATAAGAAGGAGAACGAGGGGAAGGAGGAGGACAGATTATATGATCGTTCGCGTTTGCCTGTTTTACGGCACATCAACCCCTTTCTTTGTTTGGAGAGATCTTGAATGCCTACTAGACACTAAGAGCGAGCCACGAGTCATAATGAATTGTGTAATTGTTTTGGGGGCCTCACATATTTTTAAAAAAATTATATTTCAACTCATAATTTATAAATAATATGTTAATATATACATATATATGCATTTATAAATTTCGCTCCCTCCTCCTACCCTACTCTATTTCTCTCTCTCTCTCTCTCTCTCTCTCTCTCTTATATATATATATATATATATATATATATATATATATATACATATATATATATATATACATATATATATATATATATATATATAAATTATTTTTTTTACTATTTTTACTATAATAATAAAATACCTACAGACACTAGTGTTTCATCATTTCGGAAATCTTCAGTGCAGGGTGTCACAATTAACAATTAACACCAAAGTAGGGTATATATATATATATATTTAAAAAGGTGTAGCCATCAACAATTGTGTGTTTTTCAGCCTTTATCATATTTTTAATTTGAAATATATTTTGAAATATTTTTATAACGCGTTTCAAGCTTTGTTTTGCTATCTTCAGATATTTTCGTAAAAAGTTTTTTTTTAAATGAGAGTGTCAAATGTTATTTTTACATCTGCTGATACTAAATAGTATCAGCAGATGTAAAAATAACATTTCAAACTCTCATTTTAAAAAAAACCTTTTTACGAAAATATCTTAAGATAACAAAACGAAACTTGAAACGCGTTATAAAAATATGATAAAAGGCTGAAAAACACACAATTGTTGATGGCTACACTCTTTTAAATATATGTTTTTCTCTCGTTGGAAAAGTGCGGCGTAATTGCGTAAACTAGGTAAAAGTGCAAGAACACTGTTTTTCTGTTTTTTTTTAGTTGGCGGAATTACCCCCGGATTTTGAGCAATTATCCCCAAGTACGATATATATATATATATATATATATATATATATATATACATATATATATATATATATATATATATATATATATATATATATATATATGCATATTATTTTATTCGGTATAGGTAGATAAAAATTATCATAAGTCCCTACCATAAATTTACTGTCTCAGTCTTAAAAGATATCGACAGGCGACAATAAACTTCCGGTTTTACCCGAGGTTTGGCGATATCTTTTAAGACTGAAACAGTAAAAACTGAATAAAATCATATTTGGCTCTCAACAACCTTATTGAAATTCAATAGTTTTTACTTTTGGCTATTTTAATTATATATATATATATATATATATATATATATATATATATATATATATATATATATATATATGTGTTAAGAAAATTTAAACTTTAAGTTGAACTTTATAATCAAAATTTATTGTTCGACTGAATACTCCAAAAACAATTTACAATACGGACAACTTTGATATATATATATATATATATATATATATATATATATATATATATATATATATATATATATTTAAATAAGGGGGTAGTCACCAACAATGTGTATTTTTTAATATTATTTTATTATTCCGTGTCTTGGTTTTTCATTGAGAATTATGTTTAGATCATTGTAATAATGTTTTTAAATCATTGAAATCGTTTTTAACGCGTTTCAAACGTTCTGTGAAGCGTCCCCGTCAGAAATTATTTTCAAATGTGTTGGAGATGTAAAAATAGCATTTTCGTAGTTCAAGTGTTTCCAAGGGGTGGAATCGTGTAAGTGTCTACTATTCATTGGAATGTTCAATTTTTATTACTCTTTTATTGGGCTTGTCGAGGCCGCTGTCCTCAGCTGTTGTCACTCCTGTGTTGCGTTTTTCTCTCTCACTCTCTCTTTCTGCTTGTGTTTTTTCTTTTCCTTTAGGGTAGGGTAGGGTAGGGTGTGTGTGTGTGTGTGTGTGTGTGTGTGTGTGTGTGTGTGTGTGTGTGTGTGTTTGATGTCTTATCTTTTATTGGTTTGAGAATGTGTGTACTGTTTTATAGTATTATGAGGTTATTTGCTTCCCTAGGAAGGTGACTGTGATCCAAGGTTGTTACTAATGTGTATGTGTGAGGAGGGGGGGCAGCTTTTCTGAAATAAGGGTAGGGGTGCTTTCATTCTATTTTGATATTTATTTTTTGGATTCTTGGATTTAGTATTGTGATTTTTCGTTTCAGTCTTTTCGGGTATTCTTTGTATTATGTTTGTTTAGATAGAGGGGTGCATTTAAAAATATGTATAGGGGATTTTTTTAATGTTTCTATTTATTTGTCTCCCCATGTGGATATGGCCAGACCCAGGATCGATCCTAGTGTGGGGAAGATCTTGTTCCCCGGAGGGGAGGGGTCCAATTGGAGGGGTATAGGTATGGGAGGGGGATGATAGAAGGGATGATAGTTGTCTCAGTCATGAGGGATTTCTCCCCCACTGACTGAGGAGGGAGCGAGATGTTGAAACATATATTATACTATGGTTGTAGGTGTTTCCTAGTGTTGTTGGTTTCGAGATTAAGTAGGGTTGGTATTGTTCAGTGTGTTGTATTAGAGATAGGGGTGTTATATCTGTGTGTGATTGTATGCACGCGCGTATGTGTGTTTTAATGTGTCGGTTCTGATTTATGTGTGGGTGTGTATATGTATATGGATGTGCATGCGAGTGTGCCTTGCATTTCATGTTTTTGTGTGTTGATATTAGGCTCTGTTCAGTTCAGGAGTGAATCTTGTGATGAAGTTTTTTTCCTGTGTAAGTAAATAAAAAATCATTGTCTGTTTGGAGGATGGGCATTATTTTGAAGCTGTTTCCACTGCATGTGTGTGCGTGTTTTGAAACATAGAGGTGTCTGTTATCTGAAATTTTGATGTTGCTCTTATGTAAGGGCACTCTATTGCTGAAATTTTTGGTGGGCCTATGTAGGATTTGTTGCATGCTGTGCATCTTAGTGCATATACTACATTTCTGGAGGTGCAATTTAGATCCTTTTTTATTTTGAATGTTTGTGCTGTGTTTTTGAATGTATATATATATATATATATATATATATATATATATATATATATATATCAAAGTTGTCCGTATTTTTGCGTTGTATGTATAGTTCTTTAAGACTTCAATAAGAAAGTCACTGAAAACTGATTATTGCTTAGTACGTCTTATCCGTTGCGCACGAATCCTTGCGTGTCTAATTTATCTAGAAAACTATCAAGTATTATTTTATTAACTAATTTATATTATTGTTGACTTCTAAATGCTTAGTATTATTGTAATAAATATAAACCAATTTCAATAAAAATCTGTTCACGTTGGACAGCAGACCAGCGGAACATAGTTCCACGGGCGGGCAGTTCTAGGAAAAAGCTGTTTTCGTGGAATCCAGGTTTAGACCCTGATAAAGCGTGGGGGTGGAATTTAAAAGTGGTTTTGGCTAGACAAGAGTTTTTGTAAAAAAATTGTTTAGGGAGGGGGATCATAAATTGCAGTTCAGTCAAACACTTGCCATGAAAATAACGTTAAAGCAGACAAACCTGGAACACCTCTTCTGTCCGAAAGGAGGTTTCAAAAAAGAGAAAAGCGAATCCCCTACTAGATTACGAAGGCGGTTTTAAACTTTGACAAGGCAGGATAGGGTTCTCCGAGCAGGTCCTTAGCAGAGGTGGCAACAGTACTCTATTCTAGGGCGTACTTGGCTATTGGCCAGAAGAATGTGTTAAATTGTGATCTCTGAAACTTTGGAACGGAGTAAAATGAAACGGAACAATGTTAAAGCAGAATACTTTAACGAGGCTTCATTATTTTCATATAATTTCTTTATTTTAAACTTTTTTGTTGGTTATTCAATTTATTACTTATTCAATATAGTTAGCACTCGAGAATTCGTAAATTCCAAAAATAAAAGAGAAACACGCATCTTCTATTATATAAAAGCGAAAATGTGTGTGTGTGTGTGTGTGTGTGTACTTTTTGTATGTCCAGCAAAAGCTTTTTCGTGGGGGGAGGCACTCTGGGGGTACCACGTCTTACAACTTTTTATATACTCCCTAGATTATAGTATATACGATTTACGAAAAGAAGGTCGTCTCCATCTTTTATTTGAGCGACTTTACACGCTATTTTCGCGCTATTTCTTACTCTCGCGTGTTTGTTACTCAATCCGGAGCAAATAAGTTTACCTGACGCTCGTGTCAGGGACGTCTAGAAAGCAATCAGCTTTGATCAATGCGGGAAACCCCGTCATATCAGACAATTGCTATTCATTTGGACACTCCCCTTTTTAGGGGAAGCTGATTTACCCCAACATATTGGGGGGACAAACAAATACTCAGACACTGGCTTACAGCCAAATTTAAATGCGGGATTTCATTTCTCTATTGCGTGATGTTTTACCTCGTTAAATTTAAGCGCCTGTGTGAAGTCATTCACTTAACTTTTTAATCGTTTAATTTCAACCATTCTCAATACTTCTGCCCTCTTAGCGTCGCGGTATGTTATCAAATTATCACTTTCTTCGCTTCAAGGCTTCGTGTTCGAGCCTAACTAAACTTTTTTTTCTGCACATACACACACAGACAAACACCTGAGCAACGCCGGGCACCCCCGCTAGTTTTATATAAAACATATTATACTGAAAATCTCTGTCGAGCCATCTTAGTTTTAACGTTTGGAAAGGATTTATATATATTTCAAATGTATGCTTTCTTCTTTCTGCAAAATCCACCTCAGTTTCATCGCATTATTTTATTTTATGCTTACAAATTAGTCAGTGTTAACTCTTCTGTATATTTACCATTTAAAATAAATTTTATAAAGCGTTTGAATATGTTAAAAGTGATTAGGACAGGGAATTGAATTCTAATGTGTTTTATTGTTTTATTTATGAGTGTTTCGGGGCTAATTATTCTGTTTCGTCTACCTATTCCTCTTTAGGCATCTCTTATTTAAACTTTCAATGGAAATTGTGATATCTTATAATACATATATACCTCATTTAATCACATAAATTAATATACGAAGATATAAATTTATGCGTAAATTTTGCAGTATTTACTTCAACAGTGCTCAATACATAGGTAGAGCAAGGTAGTAAGTTATGAAAATATATATGGCATATAAGCTATACAGAATAGTCTGCGTTTCATTCTCGTGAGAATGCATCAGGCTTATGCTTAAGCATGATGAATTCTCACGAAAATGAAACACGGAACATTAATTTTCATTTATATTTTCATAACTTACTATATATATATATATATATATATATATATATATATATATATATATATATATATATTACAAGGTGATCACCACTTATCAAGGCCCGGAGGCCACTCAGGGATAAGGGTTATTGTCAGCACAATACGTTAGTGTGGATATTTAATAAAGTGTCTACTTAAGGGGCGGTTCATCAGGAATTTGTTTATGTTGTACTTGAAGACATCAAAGTTGTAGTCAGGTAGGAAGCAGGCAGACGGAACAGAGTTCCACAGGCGTTCAGTTCTAAGAAAGAAGCTTTGTTCATGGAATCTACGTTTTGATTTAGGCATAGATAAAGAGTGGATAAAGTTTTTGACAGTGGATTCAGCTAGACGGGTGTTTTTCATAAAAGATTGGCGAGGGGGGACCAGAGATTGGAGTTCAGACGAGCACCTGCCATGGAAATAGCGATAAAACAAAGATAGGCTTGCAACGTCTCTTCTGTGGGAGAGAGGTTGCAGGGAAGAGAAAAGGGCATCCTCCACTAAGCCACGAAGTCTATTTTGTACTCTGTCAAGGCAGGATAGGCTGTTTTTAGCAGCTCCTGCCCAGATATGGCAGCAGTATTCCATCCTTGGACGTACTTGGCTTTTATATAGATAGAGAATTACATCACTAGTGAGATATCTTCTGGAGCGGTAGAAGGATCCCACCATCTTTCCAGCGACCTTCGCAACAGACTTGATGTACGTGTTCCACTTTAAATCACGAGTGAAGGTCAAGCCTAGCAGCTTGTCAAAACATGGGGCTTCTCCTAGACGAGAGCCATCCATTTCAATTGATGCCAGATGGGGATCAGACCGTTGATGATGTAAAGATAGGAGTTTGGTTTTAGATGCATTAAAGGTAACCAGCCACGTCTTCCCCCACTGAACCACTCGTTCGAGATCAGAGGAGAGAGAATCAGAGAGAACTTTGTCATTTACAGCTTTTGATGTGTTGCCGTAGATAGTCGTGTCATCAGCATAGATGTCAACGAATGATTTAAGTATGTGTTTAGGGAGATCATTGATGTAGATCAGGAAGAGAGTTGGGCCCAGGATGGACCCTTGAGGGACTCCAGCATTAATACTGCAGGCCTCTGATTTTTTTTCCATCAGCCACTACTCTTATGAGCCTATCAGGGAGAAATGATTTAATGATAGAGAGAATATTTCCAGTTTTACCGTAGCTAGAGATCTTGTGAAGTAGACCTTTATGCCATACCTTTTCGAAGGCCTTTGATATGTCAAGAGCAATTGCCCTGGAAAGGAAGCCTTTGTCAAGAGATTCACTAATCCTATGAGATATAACCGTTAGCACATTTGCGGTATATCTTGCAGAACGGAAACCATATTGCGTGTCACTAAGAAGGTTATTTCTGCTGAGGTGGTTGACTATTTCTCTATTTTATATGGATTCCAGCAATTTACTCATGACACACAGGAGACTTATTGGTCTGGACTGAGAGGGAGATGACTTATCACCTGAGTTCTTAAATACAGGGCGTACTGGTGAGGTTTTCCAGTGTGTTGGAAAGCACTTCTCCTTAAGTCAACGTTTAAACAGTTTCGTAAGTATGGGAGCAAATTCTGGTTGAAGCTATTTTAACACTATAATTGGGATGCCGTCAGGGCCAGTAGCTTTACTGGAATCAAGGTTCTTGATTAGCTTGGCGACCTCATGCACAAATATTTGTATGTTACCTAGCGTGTTCTGTGTTATAGGAGGACATATGGGGAGTTGATGGCCTTCGTCGCATAGGGTAGAATTAGCTGCAAAGTTCTTGGCAAATAGTTTGGCCTTGTCTGAAGCTGACGAGATGACCTCAGGTCCGTTGATAATGGTTGGGATAGAACGCACACTTCTGTTCAGGATCCTATTTGTTATTTGCCAAAACTGGTGGGAACCAAGCCGCTGATCAGCTACTTTGGATTTAAAAGACTGGGCATATAGCTCTCTTGCATTTTTTATTACTCTTTTACAGTGGTTGCTGGCGTTCCTTAAAGCGGCTTTAGTCTCAGTGCATCTATTACGTTGGTAGCTATGGAAAAAGTGATTTCTGTGCGCGATGGCAGCAGCACATTCTGGGGATAACCATGGCTGGCTGGTAGGTTTTTGTTAGAATTTTTAGATGGCATGAATCGGTCTATGCCTACGATTAACCATTCGGTCAGATCTGATACTATAGAGGACACATCCTTTTTAAACATGGAATGCAGAGGTAGATCAGATATAAATGTATATATATATATATATATATTATATTTTCTCGAGATTATTTTGTTCAAGTCTTACTGCCAATCATACATTATTTTACGACTTAATTGATACACTAGTGCTCGTTAGTTAAGCGATGTTGAAGTTGGGTAGTACCAGATGGGTGATCATTGGGGAATGCTAGGAATTGTATGTATTTAAATAAGCGGATATGTATAATATCTCAGGGAGATGAATGCCCATGCCTTTAACAGTGTCAGGTCACCTTTGGTCAAGGTGCAATATCTGTGAGCCACCTAGCGTTTTTTGGAAAGAAGTTACTGGAATAAGAAGTCACATTACAATGAAGTATGAAAACAGCGAATTATTGAAGACCAGTAAACGTATGAGTCAAACGAACTAAAATAAAAGAAGCAGAGAATAGATGAAACAGTTCTGAAGAACTCATACCATAATAGTATTCATCGAAAAGACTGAGACTAGCTGCATCACGTCTGTGTGAGGGAGAGGTTGTAGAGAAGACAAAAAGGTGGGCGCAATTCAATTGCAGATACGTTTTTGCGTCTTACCAAGAATGAAACAGATATTCTCCCGCCCAAATAGGACAGCAATACTTCATACATTGTAGAGATAGAGAATATCCCAAAATGTTAGAATGTTCAGAGCGATAGAAAGAACTTACTTTACGAGAAACAGAAAGAGCAATAGATTTAATATATGAACTCTAAGAAAGGTTTTATAGTCTATTTCTCCTCAACAGCAGAGCCATTCATGAGAATCTCAGAGAAGAAAGGAGACACGCCTAAGATTGAAAGACACAGGCTTAACTTAACAGGATTAAACGAAAGAAGCTATATCGTACCGCAATCTACAACTGAACCTCTCAACTCCTAGATTATATGCATATTATCAATTCTAATCAAGAATAAACAGAGTTGGACCTGGAATAGAGCCCTGAGGAACACCAGCATTGATATGAAAAGAGAATAAACAGACACCATTCAGAGTTAGTCACAATCTTCGATCAGGAAAAAAAAACTAGTTGTGTTAAGAATCTTACCACCTATACCATAACCGCGAAGTTTATGTAGAAGACCAGAATGCAACACTCTGGCGAAATCGCAATTGATCCAACCAATCTAAATTATCCATGAACTGACAGATCTATTCAATTACAACAGTTAAAAGACCATCAGTAGAATGAAAACCACGAAACCCTCACTGAACATTTTTAAAGAACAACAGGTCTCCTTCATGCAAGAAGAGAAACATTATTTTAATAAACAGAGATTGAATAATTTCGAGAGAATAGAATATAGTTCAGGAGTAGAACCCGCGAAAAGAACAAGATTTTAGCCATTGAACAAAAGCGTATATCGTACCTTTTGGAAAGTTGGCAAGCATTTTGTAGTTATATTTAACTGCAGACTTGTTTTTAGCGTAACTTTCTTTTTTTGCATAATTTTGCAATTTTTAGGAAAAAGGTATGTACATATTTTGTTTTAAATACTTTGTTTTAAAGACTTTGATTTAGTAATTATCTTTCAAATAGTTTCAAAATATTATTTTTCAAGAGATTTTTAACATTCAAACTTTAATGAAGCTTTGTTTTGTTTTCATCGCCATGACACAGTTTCCCCCCAGTTTAGCTCTTAAATACGCATTTTTCTTTTTAGAGGTATAATCTAGTCGTTAATCTTTCGAACACAACTAAAATTTAAACGTAAGCAAAAAACATATTATGATAAGCCTATTTTAAGAAGCATATCGTGTGTTTTTTTTTGTTTTTTGGGGGGGACATTTATACACATACCTCACATTTATACACATACCTCACATTTATATACATACCTCACATTTATTTAAAATGTCTATATCATGTTTCATTTTGGTCCGTTGTTTTTAAATTTTCAAGATATCGATGCTCCCATCTGTAATGATATGATATTGTTTAACATATGCGTTTACTGATGAGAAGATTATGAAGAAATAATATTTGTTCAGTTTGTATATTGTAAGTTCTTCTCTAGAATAAACCTAGAACCCCATCCACCAACGTAGACCCTTACTACCAGGTCTCCTTCTCCAACATCAGGGGTCTACGTTCCAACCTTCCAGAGGTTGAAACACAATTACAGAAGACGAAACCGGACATATTCTTTCTAAGTGAAACTGGCATAGGGCCAACCACTTCTCTAGACGAATTCATAATTAAAGGATACTCCAACTTAACATCTAAATCTGACCCCCCAAGATGGCCATGGGCATGGAATATGTGCCTACATCAAAGATGGCTTCCCATGTGGTAGGGATATCTCCAGATAAGACCCTAATTTACCTTATATGTGCTTTCGGGTTGAGTTTACACCACTGCATTTATATTTGCCCTCTATCGCCCCCACAACAGTGGGGTTACTATCTTTAAGAGCATATCTAAGAAAATTGACCACATCCTGTCTGCTCATCCTTCGGCTAACATTCACATTTGTGGTGACTTCAATGTCCATAATGTGGAATGGCTGACCCACTTTAAAACCGACGACGAGAGGAGGTTTTATCATGATTTTGCCATTGCCTATGACCTCACTCAGAGTGTTCAGGAACCGACCCGTGTGCCCGATACACCCGGTCAATATGCAAGCCTTCTAGACCTTTTCCTCAGAACTTCCCCGGAGCTGTGTTCATGTTCTGTATATCGATACTCTATGGCTGACTGGGATAGCTCCCGTACATTCATATCTGACCTACCTCTGTATTCCATGTTTAAAAAGTATGTGTCCTCTATAATATCAGACCTGACCGAATGGTTACTTGTAGGCATAGACCGATTCATACGATCTAAAAAATTCCAACAAAAACCTAACAGCCAGCCATGGTTCTCCCCTGAATGTGCTGCTGCCATCGCGCACAGAAATCACTTTTTCCATAGCTACTAACGTAATAGATGCACTGAGACTAAAGCTGCTTTCAGGACTGCCAGCAACCACTGTAAAAGAGTAATAAAACATGCAAGAGAGATATATGCTCAGTCTGTTAAATCCAAAGTAGCTAAGCAGCGGCTTGGTTCCCACCAGTTTTGGCAAATAGCAAACAGGATCTTGAACAGAAGTGTGCGTTCTATCCCACCTATCATCAATGGACCTGAGGTCATATCGTCAGCATCAGACAAGGCCAAACTATTTGCCAAGAACTTTGCAGCTAATTCTACCCTATGCGAGAATGACCATCAACACCCTGTATTTCCCCCTATAACAGAAAACACGCTATGCAACTTTAAAATATCTGTGCGTGAGGTCGCCAAGCTAATCAAGAACCTTGATTCCAGTAAAGCAACTGGCCCTGATGGCATTCCAGTTATATTGCTGAAAAATCTCCAACCAGAACTTACCCCCATACTTACAAAACTGTTTAAGCGTTGCCTTAAGGAGAAGTGCTTTCCAACACACTGGAAAACCTCATCAGTATCCCCTGTATTTAAGAATTTAGGTGAAAAGTCATCTCCCTCTCAGTATAGACCAATAAGTCTCCTGTGTGTCACGAGTAAGTTGTTGGAATCTATATTAAATAAAGAAGTAGTCAACCACCTCAACAGAAACAACCTTCTTAGTGACATAAAATATGGTTTCCGCTCTGCAAGAACTACAGCAGATGTCCTAACGGTTATATCACATAGGATTAGTGAATCTCTTGACAAAGGCTTCCTTTCCAGGGCAATTGCTCTTGACATATAGAAGGCCTTCAATAAGGTATGACATAAGGGCCTACTTCACAAGATTTCCACTACGATATAACTGGCAATATTTTCTCAATCATTAAATCATTTCTCTCTGATAGGTTCATAAGAGTAGTGGTTGATGGGCAGAAATCAGAGGTCCATAGTATTAATGCTGGAGTTCCCCAGGGGTCAATCCTGGGCCCAACTCTCTTCCTGATCTACATCAATGATCTCCCAAAACACATATTTAAATCATTCGTTGACATCTATGCTGATAAAACGGCCATCTATGGCAACACATCAAAGGCTGTAAATGACAAAGTTATCTCTCATTCTCTCTCCACTGATCTTGAACGCGTGGTACAATGGGGGAAGAGGTGACTGGTCACTTTTAATGCATCCAAAACTAAGCTTCTATTTTTACATCATCAACTCTCTGATCCCCATCTGGCATCAATTGAAATGGATGGCTCTCGTCTTGGGGAGGCTCCATGTTTTGACAAGCTTCTGGATTTGACCTTTATTCCTGATCTGAAATGGAAGACGTACATCAAATCTTTTGCATTGGACGCTGGGAAAATTGTGGGATCCTTCTACCACTCCAGAAGATATCTCACTACTAATGCAATTCTCTATCTGTATAAAAACCAAGTACGTCCAAGGATGGAGTACTGCTGTCATATCTGGGCAGGAGCTGCTAAAAGCAGCCTATCCTGCTTTGAGAGAGTACAAAATAGACTTCGTGGTTTAGTGGGGGATGCCCTTTTCTTTTCCCTGCAACGTCTCTTCCACAGAAGAGACGTTGCGAGTCTGTCTTTGTTTTATCGTTATTTCCATGGCAGTTGCTCATCTGAGCTCCAATCCCTCGTGCCCCTCGCCAATCTTTCACGAGAAACACCCGTCTAGCTGAAACTACTGTCAATACTTTTCCCCACTCTTTATCTGTGCATAAATAAAAACGTAGATTCCATGAACAAAGCTTCTTTCTTAGAACTGCACGCCAGTGGAACTCTCTGCCGCTTGCCTGTTTCCCACCTAACTACAACTTGGACGTCTTCAAGTCCAACATAAACAATCTCCTGACAAACTGCCCCCTTAAGTAAGACACTCTATGAAAACCCCCAATACTAATGATTACTACAATACTATCTCATTGATTACTGTACACGCAATAACCCTTATCCCTGAGCGGCCTTCGGGCCTTGATAAGTGGTGACCCCCATATAAAAACAGAGTGTATTTTAACTGCAATATTTTGTGGGCAGTTGCGAAGCCAGTTCAGTTAAATTATTATAGTATGCTTAATATTTTTATAAATTCTTGATGAAAAATTGCACACAGTGATGACCTTAATTACATTGGTAATCCTTTCCGCAGTCCAGCCATTTTTGGTACAAATAAAGTTTACTCTATGACTAAGATGGGCACCAGGTTTCAGTTATGTCAAACAGTTTTTGTTTCTATCATCGTTCAATATATATGAATACACTCCTCCTGGCAATATCCTAATTTCAGCGTTGCAGGAAGTATACGCTCTACTGAGTGCCACTCTTTTTTAAATATTATTTTTTATTCAAATAATTTCTAATTATTTCTTCCGTTCTGTTTATTTTTAACCACACTCTGTGTGTCTGTAAGTGTGTTTGTTACGTTTTTTTTTTTTTTTTTTGTGTACGCTTATTTGTGCATGCGTCGAGTTATAAAAAAATATTTCGTAATGTCCACCCAGTCTGAGAATAAGTTCAAGTATTTTTATCCCATGTAATGTTATTGGGCGTGGATTGGAGACATATTTTGGCGCCCACCGGAGGCAAGGAAATGGGAACAACTTCAAAAACAATAACTGATTATAGATTATATCAATTAAACTGAGAAAGGACGCTTATTTTTGTTCTTTCTTTCGTTTTTTATCATTTTTTTTTCTGTACGCATTTTTACGTTTTTGACTTAGTTATTTCAGGAATTATACATTTATTTATTTTGTTCGTTCTTTGGGTCCTTTTTATTTCTTTTTCTTTTTTTTTTTTGTTCCTTCTTCGTTCCTTTCATTTTTTCTTTATTGATTTCTTTCGTCTTTAATTGATGATATATTTATTTCGTTGTGTCTTAATGTATTTCGTAATTGTTTTTTTTTTCATTGTTATTTCGTCATTTCTATTTTTCATTTGTTTTTTCTTTCAGTTTTATTTTTCTTAAGTTTGTTTTTTCTCTCTTTCGTGAATTATATCTGTTATTATTCCTTACGTGACACACCTGTTCTCTCTAGATCACCGGTTAAGCAATGTTGAGGCTGGTCATTACAAGATGGGTGACAAATTTGTGAATACTAGATGAATGACCGATTTAGGAATACCATGCGCTGTATGTAGTCGGCGTCGACATTTCCCTGCAAAAACTGCAAAAACCTATCCTCGATATCTCCCCTAACTGAGATGTACATGCGACAAGGAGTCGCTTGTAAATTTCATATTCCCATGAAACTTTCTCTTTTGGAAGAAGCTTGTAAACCCCGCATTAAGGCTAGTGCCACAGTTTAATTTTCATTTCCATTTAATTTTCATCCCTTACTTTCTATCGCTATTTTTTTTCTATCATATTTTTACAAGTAGTGTATCCTTCCTTTCAACTGGCATATTTACTTTTGTCACATATATCTCCGTTTTAGTTTTTAATTCAGTTCAATTTAATTACATATAGAAGACTTTCTATTTATAGTGTTCCTTTCTACTCTCTTCCCCTCTTCTCTTCACCTTTCCCTTTCTCTTTCTTTCTCTCTGTTTATGAATTTCTATATATACAAATAGCATATATATAACGTAAATATATAAAGTGACACGTGATTAATCGACTTCTTTTCATTATATAAATATATATACATATATATATATATATATATATATATATATATATATATATATAATGAAATGAACTCGATTAATCGCGTGTTACTTTATATATTATTTAACCATATTAAATAATTTCTGAAGAGGACGTTTAACAGAACGTCTTAAACGCATTAAAAACGATTTCAATGATTTATAAACATTATCACAATGATCTAAACATAATTTTCAATGAAAAACCAAGACACGGAATAATAATGTTAAAAAATACACATTGTTGGTGACCACCCCCTTATTTAAATATATATATATATATATATATATATATATATGTGTGTGTGTGTGTGTGTGTGTGTATAGTAGCGTGGGTGCCCAGCGTTGTCTAGATGTTTGGACGTGTGTGTTGAGCAAAAAGAAAAAGAAAAAAAGTTGTAATAGACAGGTTTGAACCCGTGGCGCGAAGCCGTAAAAAAAAGTGAAAGTTAATCTGACATCTTACCGCTAGGCTACAGCGAGACAGAAAGCGATAAGCGTTAAAATTTAGCGATCTCAATCAAAAAGTTGACTTGCAGAAATGGATAGTTAAGTGAATGAGTTATAAGTCAAGAATCACGGAGGCGCAGAAATGAACGCTGCTTTTATAGCTGGCTGAAGGCCAGTTAAGCTTCCCGCTTTCTGTCCGTTTTATTTATTTATTTCCCCACAATGTTGAGGAAACCCAGCTCCCCCCAAAAAGGGTGAACTCTGGTAGTGTCCAAATGAATAGCAATTGTCTGATATGAACGCCCCCCCCCCAAACTGTTAATTGCCTTTCTGAACGTGCCGGCCGGGAAGGTCAGGCGATTGAATTTACGTCGATTAGTTTCGCCTTTATACGAAAAAGACAAACAAACATTGGAAAGGACGGGACAGGGGAATTTTTTAAAAGTCGATCAAAATAAAGCTAGAGACGATGCTGTTTTCGAATCGTAGGAAGTATAAGGAAAGTTCTCCAAAATAGTAATCATGTCGAGAACCCCCGCGAAAAAAAAGCCTTTTTTGCGCCCGTTTTGCCTTATATATATATATATATATATATATATATATATATATATATATATATATATATATATATATATATATATATAGGCTAACCGTCGCCAAACCGGAAGTGACATAAGTTTAAATTAAACTAGTCAATCGAAAAGGGGGCATGACTTTCGAAAATATCGGCGCAAAACCGATCTCTCCCTGTAGAAAAGTACCCAGTTGAGGGTGAAAGAATTAATGTTTTTTGACAATTTTTCGATATTTGTCGTCCGAAGGGTCATGGTTCAAAACGATACCGATCTCGTGAAAATCTGTCGCCTATGTCGAAAATTTTAGGCAGACATACAAACATACATATATACATATATTTAAACAGACAGGTGAGATGTATATTATATATGTGTGTGTGTGTGTGTGTGTGTGTGTGTGTGTGTGTGTACAAGAAAAACAACGCAGCACTTTCTGTGCAAATCTTTCACACTCTCTATCCCCGGTAAATACTGCAGCGTGTTTTCGAGGAAGCACCATTTTATATATATTGAAGTAAAATACTTCAACTTCATTAAATTTATTCCTCTCGCGGAACCCTAAATCACCGCTTAGTTTTATTTATAAGTCAACTTTTTTCGCATGTAACCGTTTTATTATTTGACTTCCTACATATTACTATTTTATACATACGTGATTACGTTTAGCAACTTTTCAATTCTCCCAGCGGTCTTTTTTTATTTCAGCTGACATATTATATATTATATATTATGGCGCCAAAAAGTTGTTGTTCAACCATATTCGTCTCAAGCGCTTTCTATCAACAACAATTGCTCCCGACGATGGGAGGTTAACCCGATAGAAAGCGCTTGTGACGAATATGGATGAGCAACAATTTTTGGGCGCCATAATATATAATAAAAATGACCCTCGGCGAATTGAAAAGATATCCAAAAATTAGAAAAAAACGATAACTCCATCGTGTTCAATCAGACGTGCTTGAATAATGACTTACTGCCAATATATATATATATATATATATATATATATATAGTTTTGAATTTGAAATCGAAATTTGGCGATCTTAGCTCTGCTAATAAAATCATCAAATCTAAGATGGCGGGCGTAATTCGGACTTGTCAACATGGTATCGGATGCTTTTATTAACGGGAGGGTCTTTTCTCTGATTGTCATATTTTAAATGGGTTTTTCATGGTTTTGACTTGTTATTCTCATTTTTATTTAGCACCTTTTATCATTAGATAGCTTGTGTTAGTTTTTATTAGTATTTGATTGTCTCTAAAGAGTAGCCTAATAAAGTAAACACAATATTTTTCCTTATGTTTGCGGAATTCGAGTAAGGAAGGAAATGTACGCATTGACCGAAATAAAAAAAAATTAAAGTAAACAAAGTTATGACTGGAGTAATTCTTTCTTTTGCTCATTGGGAATGAAATAAACCAATATATATATATATATATATATATATATATATATATATATATATATATATATGGTAAAACTGGTAATTAGTAAAAACCTGAAGAGAGTGCTCAATACTATTGTAGAGCAAATATGTGTTTTATTTTTTATTACCGTTTTATCTGTTTGGTTACATATGTTTCGGATTATCCCCTACCCCAAAGCCCCCCCTCTGTTTCCCCCCGTATTCCTCCTAAAAACAATTCTTCCTAATACTAACCAATCATTTTTGTAAGGTCTGACGAGGCTGTTAGATCGTAAACACGGTCCAACATCCGAAACATATGTAACCAAACAGATAAAACGGTAATAAAAACATTTAAAAAACATATATATATATATATATATATATATATATATATATCATCATTATTTCGGGGTACAGAATTTAAATATCGCAATCATGAGGTGAACTTTTATAATTCATGTTTTAAAATAAAGTAAAAGGAGTGAAGAAGAAAAGAGAAAAAAGGGGGGTCAACTGACCGGTTTCGTCCTCGCTTTCTCAAATCTGTATTGGGGGATATTTTTCAAGAGGGGAATCGAAAATATATACAATTTAAAATGAAATTACGTGTCGTTCCGTTATGTGTGGGGAAAAAAGAAAAAATGGGGAAAGCGATTAAAATAAAGCAACATTATATTATGCGAAGATCCTAAAGACTAATCACGCTCAAACCTAAAAGACATTCCCTCTGTTTACAGAGAGCAGTCCTTCTCATCTGAACGTGAACAGTCTCCAAGATCTTTGAACTGAATAATGAGTGAGCACGATTCAGGATTAGTTCGTGCTAAATTTCGCTACACATGACAGGTTTTTAATGAGATGGTCAGTTATTGAAGACCCGTATGTGTTGGCAAATACGTCTATTGCTTGGTATGTTCCATTTCTGATTTTGGTAGGTACGTGCTGTTGGGCTTTTCTATCCAATCTCAATGTTATTCGACCCACATAGTTGACACTGCAACTACATTCAAAACTGTAAATCACATCATTATTATGATGGGGTAGAACATTTTTTTCGAGAGGATGGCATTAACATTCTCGTAGAGAACACAACACGCACATTTGAAGCAAAATAACAATTTTGGTACTGTGAAGCTGATTTGCTTTGTACTGTAGAGCTGATTTGCTGTTCCAAACCACGGTAAGCGTAGAGTTATTGGACATTCATTAACTGTTTGAATTTTAGTTACAGAGAACTCGTCTATTTTCCTTTGCATAACTGACCTAATCGCATCCATTCTTTAATAGGGTATCTGTAATTATTTAACTTTTTTTTAATTTGCTCAACATCAAAATTGGATAAGGACTGTCAACTAAAATCTAACCTTTGTCTGCTCGACGAAATCTTGCATCCCTGGGCCTATTTTATAAATATTTTAATGGGAAGTGCTCTAATAATTTGTACCCCCTCAAAGTAAATATCCCTGACTAACCTGACAAACAATCCGACCCCTTACAATGCAGAGGTTCCTAGATGGGTTCTACTCAAATTGTTTCTTCCCTTGAACTGCTAGACTTTGGAAATAACTCCCGGGTCTCTGCTTCCCTGACTGTACTGACATGCGGACGTTCATATGTGATGTGAACAAATATCTTGCTGCTAAACTCTCCTACATGGAAGTTTGGTCCCAAATAGTAGCCTCTTACATCCAAGTGGCATCGTGCCTTGTTTGGGGTGAAAAGAGCACTCGTATCTTTCATTCTTTTATTTTTTTACTCTATCATTTTATTTATTATTTTATTTATCATTTTTATTTATCATTTTTATTTATAGTCTCACATTCTATTATATTATCAATTAATTCTATAATGGTTTCATTTTATCATTCTCTACAGTCTTTCATTAATATTCTATCGTTTGATTTCTTTCGTTCAAGTATTCTATAAATATTATGTCATTCCCTTCGTTCTATCATTCTTTTTATTTTATCATTTCATTGATACTACCATATTCTATTATATTCTTTACTTTATTCTATCATTCTGTCATTGCATTAATATTCTATCATTCCCAAAGTTTCTCAGTCCATTATTTTAATTTAGTTATTTTATAACTATTCTGTCATTTTATCATTCTTTTATTATTTTTCATTTCGTCTTCTTGTACACTTATACTACAGATAACTCCATGTTTTTTTTTAATTGTTACCGATTATATACGTATATTCTTTATATTGTCTTCTTTTTATAATTTCATCACTTTTATTTCGTTTTTGCTTTTTACGTGATGACAGTTAACACTTTTATATTTCATTCTTTTCCTTCCTTTCTTCTTCCATTCGTTTCGCTTTTTTCACTTGATTTCTCTGAGAGTCTAATCCACACGACGAGAGTCTGAGAGTCTCGAAGAGGCAACCAAGCCCCGTCTTGGCCCTTGAAACAAGAATTTATACTGAAGACAAGTAGCAACAAAATGTAACATGTTCGACTGGATTCTTGAAATATAATGATACCCCAACACAGCATAATGCACTGCATGGATCGCACACAAAGGCACACAATTAGGGACATGCGTTTCTAGATGTTGTCGAGTGTGTTTGGGTTGAGACTGCCGAGCAGATAATTTTGTTTTAAATTGAATTTAAAAACGCAACTAAATTGAAGCTTAGATGTAAATTCAAAAGATTTTTTAAAAACTAACGAAATTTTCAAGAATATAAATGAGTTCAAAATGAAAGTGGTATAAAATATACGTAATTAGATATGAATGAACATATATATATGCATCATTGGAATAGTGCACATATGTATACAAACACACACACACGCACATATATATATATATATATATATATATATATATTATATATAATGAGTAAGTGGTAAATGGTAAAAAAGCATGAAAAGTGCTCAATACTATAGTAGAGCAAAGTATGTTTTAATACCATTTTTGGTCTGCTTAGTTACACATGTTTTCACTACAACATCGAATTCACGATCCGATAGTTTCGTCAGACTTCGCAGATTGAATGTTTATTATAATGGAAGATACAGAATATAACTTGCCAAATATTTTACATCGGAATTTTCCTTCGTGTATTACTATTTTCCCTCTTTCTGCAACGTCTTCGAGTGTTTTTTTTATGTGTAGATTGTATTTCCTTTGATGAATTAACTGGAAAATTGCAATTTTTATTTTCGTTACTGTTTAAATTCAATGCATCATAGTGTTAAGAAGAGTGGCAACAATTGGAAGGTAAACGAAAGCAAACAGATATTAACGATTGGTCGAGTAAGATCACGTTTTAATGAGAAGGTGTGACTTTAAAGTAGTTTGCTGTTAATAATTCGCGGAAAAAAGAGTAGCGTGCTAAAACCTCGACCGATTAGAGTGTGTTAGATAGTAACCGGGGGGGATAAGATGTCAAAGGCTCTGATGAGTCAAAAAGGAGCACGTATTAGATACGTGGGGCACATTGAAATACATGCTGACTTCAAAAATAATTCCCCTCTCTCTCTCTCTCTCTCTCTCTCTCTCTCTCTCTCTCTCTCTCTCTCTCTCTCTCTCTCTCTCTCTCTCTGAAGCTTCTGTTGCTTCAAAATACTTTACTGAAAGTTACTGATCGAGAATAGGACCTCGCCAATTAGTTTGACAGAAATTGGACTGTTTCGATGGTCTTTTATCTGTAAGGTTAAGGTATTGGTTTTGGGTAGTTCTAGCATGGCCACACTCTCAGTCATCCCCTCCCTCTTTGAGATGCAGTTAGTTTATTGTTAACTGCGTGAGTTTCTCCAGCCAAAAGACACTGACGAAACTGACCAGGCAATTTTTAAGAGACCAGAGTATTGTTCTTTTGTTTTTGTTTTTTTGTTTTGTTTTTTTGTTTTTTAGTTTTTTGTTTGTTTTTTTATAGTGGGTGCTGACGTGATTCTCCTTATCTTCCAGCGTTGTGTTATATCTTCCTGTCGTGAAAAGTAAATACCCAGACTATTATCGAACAGTAGAGAGTCACCACTGGTAGCATCAGGGCAGTACCAAGAAAGGGATGTGTCAGAGTTATTGAAAATTTAGACATCGTATCGAGGTCTCCTTGCAAGCATTGCACCTTCCACTTCCACCAGGGTTTTATCTACAACATAAATTTATTTAGCAGTTCATTCGTTATGCCATAAGTCCTTGTCTCCACATTCAAAATGAGGACAGTCGATTAATTATCTAAATAATGCAAGGCTACGGAGTCTTTTTGTGTGTGTCAAATATTGCTGGATTTCAGAAGAGGCTCTTAATTTATTAACTATTGCCTGGGTGAACTTTTTGGGTTCACCCGCACTGGGCATCGAAGATCAGGCGAGAGGCGGCGCTGAAAGCAGGTTGATACTTAGGAGTGGATATTCCCATAAACAACTTGAAAAGGGGCACCGAAATAGAATAACATCATAAGAAATGACGATGCGACCGACAAGCCTGATCAGATAGTGCGAGAAAATGTGGAGTTAATGGGTTGTCGAACACACTGATTGGCTGAAAAACACCACGAGCTAAGAAGGTGGCATGTTAAGATAATAGTTACGTAAGGTACTTGCTATGTGATAGCGATGTCTCTATTAAGTCTCAAGAGACAATAGATATCCCTCTGTAAGGGTAACTGCGCGTGTAATCGTGAGGCAATGGCTGCGCACACTCCATCCACAACTCTCCTGAATCGGCACTGGAAACAATGCCGAGATAAGCGGAGAGCACATACAGCATCTGGAATTTCCAAATTCCATTTTAATAGTGACCAGGTAAAGTTTGCTTAGCATCGGTGATCTAACAGGAGCTGGTGTGTCAACGTGATTATGACGTATGATGTTAGTTGCTTAGAGGTTGGCAATAAAGACTCCATACCCAAAAGGCGAATAACCCTGATTGAAAAAAAAAAATGAACTCCAACACAACTAGAAGGTTTAAATATTTATTATAATATCGTATTGATACGAAGATTGTTGTTGCCATTCGTTTTCTCAATATTTTTCTAATTAGAATTATAGATATCAGATATTTATGAGGGAGGGCAATGTGAAAGTTGCCAACATCCTAAGTGAAAGTGATTTTTGTGGAACGAACTGAATTCGAACTTGGACATACAGGTCATCAGTAGGTGTCGTTAACCAATGAACTGCCGTCACCTCCCATTAATAAATGTTAATATTAAATTATTTTGACTAGAAATTTTAACCAAGTAGAAATCTGAGATGAAATTTAAATGTTCCTTTTTAATTATAAATATGCATGATAACATATATAAAAATGCTAACTATTAAAGATTTAAAAACAAACAATGAATTTGAAACATTTTATTTAATTTAAATTAATCTATTCGAATTTCTGCCGAATAATTCTCTTCAATATCAGCCTCCATATGCACATTTGAATTAATGTTGAACACAGATATGATGAAGGAAAACCTTCCCGAACTATTATATCATACGGTCATTCCCTCAGACAACACTGATATAAGTAAGAATACAATATATTGTATTAAGAGCATAAATTTATATGCATATGTAATCTATATTAATAAAACTGCATAACTCATCCCACCGTTACACACACACACACACACACACACACACACACACATATATATATATATATATATATATATATATATATATATATATATATATATATATATATAAAGCCTGAGGAATCCTAGAGTGGATGAAACGCCGAATATTCAGTGTAGCTTAATCGACATATATATTTTATAAATTACTAACTAGCTCTACCTACGTATTGAGCACTTTTGAAGTAAATACTTAAAGTTCACGCATAAATCTATACTTTCGTATATTAATTTTATGTGAGTAAATGAAGTATATATATATATATATATGTATATATATATATATATATATATATATATATATATACAGTGCCCCGCAAAAGTTTACAGTACACATTTGAAACTGTCAGTTTTTGTATTTCTAGCTTCCAATTAGTAATGAAACTTTTATAAACGTAGAAAATGTATTGAAACTAAAATAGGAACCGTTGGAAAAATAAAGAACAAAATAACAATTTTACAAAACACGAAGAGAAAACTCAATAATTAGTACCGCAAAAATTGACAACATATATCAAATTCATTAGATTTCTACATAATTTGATGACGGTTTTTCATGGTAAAATGCTTTAAAGCTTCTAGAATGTCCAGGAATATGCAATAGTGTTGTGAGACCGGATCTCACCCCATAATGGACTCGTCCAGGTCCTATATAATCAACTGCTAAGGCTGGTACGGTGGAGCAAGATCTCAACGGATATTGTACATCGGGGAGCGAGATCTTACTGATACCTGCAACTACTACTATTCTCTTTATCTTTCCCTATACCCTTGTACCTTTCCTTAACACACTTAAACCACCTACTACGTGTTTTCCCGTGTCGTTCTTGTGGACCCAACTGAGCCCTACAACAAATAGACATCGAAGTAAGCAATTAGTAAAAATATTGCGTCATTCTTTACTGTATTGTAAGTAACCACATTATGGGAAAGAATAAACAGATTGGTCAAGAGCTCAGAAAACGAATTGTAAATCTTCATCAAAGTGGATTGGGATATAGAACAATATCCAAACAGTTATTCCATTGAATTCTGTTGGAACAATAATTCGGCACAGGAAGTCTCACAAATCAGCTCTTTCTTTGGTCAGATCAGGTTGTCCTCGAAATATAACCAAACTAGTTGAAAGTTTATTGACAAGGAAGATTATAAATTCGCCTAGAATAACTCTTGGAGAGCTGCAAAAGACTTAGAAAACAGTGAAATTAAAGTTAGCAAGGACACAATCAGTAGAACCGTTCACCTTAAAGATATCCTCTCTATATCAGCAAGGAAAACTCTCTTTCTTAAGCCAAAGCATGTTCGTGCTAGGCTTGATTTTGCAAATGTGTATGCAATCAAACCTCTAGAGTTTAGGCATAACGTGATTTAGTCAGATGAGACCAAAATTGACTTGTTTGGCACTCCAAAAACACCGAAAGTTTGGAGAAAAAAAGGTACCGAATACCAGTCAAAAAAATACCATTCCAACAGTAAAATTTAGAGGAGGATCCATTATGATCTGGGGTTGTTTTAGTACAGGATCTGTGGGAAAAGTGGAAATAATAAAAGGAAAAATGAATGGAGCACTTTATAGGAGTACCTTGGAGAAAAACCTTAAAGAAAGTGTGAAGTTGATCAAATTGAAATCACACTGGATCTTTCAACATGATAACGATCCAAAACACACTGCGAAACTCACACAAGATTGGTTTAATTCAAATAAAGTGAATGTTTTAAAGTGGCCTAGTTAATCCCCCGATCTCACCCATATAGAAAATTTATGGGGAGAATTGAAATTATGGGTCCATATAAGAGAACCTTCAAATCTGCGAGAATTGGGGAGAATTTTTGTGGAAGAATGGAATAACATAACACAAGACACATGTAAGAAATTCGTAGATTACTCAAAACGTCTGCATGCTGTACCTATTTACTATGCCTCCCCACGGGACAGAGTGAGACACCAGGGTCGTTTTTTAACGTGGAGAAAAGATACAAAAATAAAAATTGTCTCAGTCGTGAAAGATTTCTCCTCCACCGAAAGAGAACAAGAAATAGAAGTGCAGCATCTGAAGAACAGATGGTATTTATTTGCTCCCCCACCGAGCAAATTAGGCACAAGGCCGATTTTTAATGTGAGGAGTGAAGGGAGGGGGAAGGGAAAAATGGGACCAGCTCCCGAGAGGTGGGAAATGGGAGCTGGTTAAAGGTCAGGCATGTGGGGTTGCCCCCACATCTGGTCTTTGCTAGTCATAGCTGGTCTTTGCTAGTCATAGCTTGCAGTATCTGCCGGAACAGATGATATTTATTTGCTCCCCCACCGAGCAAATTAGGCACAAGGCCAATTTTTAATGTGAGGAGTGAAGGGAGGGGGAAGGGAAAAAGGGGACCAGCTCCCGAGAGGTGGGAGAAGGGAGCTGGTTAAAGGTCAGGTATATGGGGTATCCCCCACATCTGGTCTTTGCTTGCAGTATCTGCCGGAACAGACTGTATTTATTTGCTTCCCCACTGAGCAAATTAGGCACAAGGCCGTTTTTTAATGTGGAGAGAGAGGGAGGGGGAGGGAAAAGGGGACCAGCTCCCGAGAGGTGGGAAATGGGAGCTGGATAGTAACTGTTGGTATGAAGGGTTGCCCCTACATTGACCAAGGTCTTATATGTGGGGTTTCCCCCACATATGGTCTTTGCTTGCAGTATCTGCCGGAACAGATGGTATTTATTTGCTCCCCCACCGAGCAAATTAGGCACAAGGCCGATTTTTAATGTGAGGAGTGAAGGGGAAATGGGGACCAACTCCCCGGTGAGTAGGGGAGTTGGATAGTGACAATTGGTATGAAGGGTTGCCCCTACATTGACCAAGGTCTTATATGTGAGGTTGCCCACACATATGGTCTTTGCTTGCAGTATCTGCCGGAACAGATGGTATTTATTTGCTTCCCCACTGAGCAAATTAGGCACAAGGCCGTTTTTAATGTGAGGTAAAAACCAGCTCCCCTAAAAGTAGGCAAAAAGGGGGCACTCTGGTTACCAAAAATAATAATTGTCCCAGTATAGAGGGTTTCCCCTCCATTGACTGGTACAAATTATCTTAAGTGCAGCATCTGCCGGAACAGATGGTATTTATTTGCTCCCCCACTGAGCAAATTAGGCACAAGGCCGTTTTTAATGTGAGGTAAAAACCAGCTCCCCTAAAAGTAGTCAAAAAGGGGGCACTCTGGTTACCAAAAATAATAATTGTCCCAGTATAGAGGGTTTCCCCTCCATTGACTGGTACAAATTATCTTAAGTGCAGCATCTGCCGGAACAGATGGTATTTATTTGCTCCCCCACCGAGCAAATTAGGCACAAGGCCAATTTTTAATGTGAGGAGTGAAGGGAGGGGAAAGGGAAAAAGGGGACCAGCTTCCGAGAGGTGGGAAATGGGAGCTGGTTAAAGGTCAGGCATGTGGGGTTGCCCCCACATCTGGTCTTTGCTAGTCATAGCTAGTCATAGCTAGTCATAGCTTGCAGTATCTGCCGGAACAGATGGTATTTATTTGCTCCCCCACAGAGCAAATTAGGCACAAGGCCGTTTTTAATGTGAGGTAAAAACCAGCTCCCCCAAAAGTAGGCAAAAAGGGGGCACTCTGGTTACCAAAAATAATAATTGTCCCAGTATAGAGGGTTTCCCCTCCATTGACTGGTACAAATCATCTTAAGTGCAGTATCTGCCGGAACAGATGGTATTTATTTGCTCCCCCACTGAGCAAATTAGGCACAAGGCCGTTTTTAATGTGAGGTAAAAACCAGCTCCCCTAAAAGTAGGCAAAAAGGGGGCACTCTGGTTACCAAAAATAATAATTGTCCCAGTATAGAGGGTTTCCCCTCCATTGACTGGTACAAATTATCTTAAGTGCAGCATCTGCCGGAACAGATACTACACTTTGCTCTTGGCCAAAAGGCCAAGGATTGTATGCTGTAATCAACAATAATGGTTATGCTACAAAATACTAGATATTATTTTGTAAATGTGTTTTAAACTTTTGAGTTGCTAATTATTGAGTTTTCTTTTCGCGTAGTGTTAAATTATTTGTTTTTATTTTTCCCACAGTTCCAATCTTAGTTTCAATACATTTTCTATGTTTATAAAAAGTTTCATTACCAATTGGAAGCTAGAAATATAAAAACTAACAGTTTAAAATGTGTATTGCAGACTTTTGCGGGCCACACACACATCTATCTATCTATCTATCTATCTATCTCTCTCTCTCTATATATATATATATATATACATATATATATATATATGTGTGTGTGTGTGTGTGTGTGTGTGTGTGTGTTTTATTTTTTATTACTGTTTTATCTGTTTAGTTACACATGGTTCGGCAGTGTAGAACGATGAAATTGTCGCCCTAAAGAAAATAACAGAGCAGTTTTACTTTAAAACTTTTATTGAAAAAGTCAATGCGAGTAACTTGATTATGTAGCTGAGCTGATATCTGTTTAATGTAGCCGCCTTCAGTCTAAATCATCGCGTCAATACGGGTCCGGAACTGGGAGCAGGCTATTTCTACAAGCGCCGGCGTGAGCCCAGCGAATAATCGACGGATGATGGCGATCAGGCTCGCTGTAGTGATGTGAGATATCATGTTGGTGACGTTTGATCACACGAAGTAGTCCAGCAAGTTTAGATCGCGGGAGGAGGAGGCCAGTAATAGAAGGGTACAAAGTTGTAGCACTCCTTCTGTAGCAAAGCCTTGATATCTTTGAACTTGTGGGCCGGCGCCGAGTTCTGCTGCCACTTCTATGATCCGTCAGTGGCCACCTGATTGTACCAGGGGATCGCCATACTTTTCAGCACATCTTGGTGTTGACTTACAAACCGACTTCGAAAATTTGAGGTGGCATGTGTGGTCCTCACTTGAAACCACACCAAAGACGATATCTGTGACCGGAAAAGATTGTCCGATGCGTTCAGCTGTACCCTCAAGCATTGAACCGTTCAGATTTTCATTTTGAGGGTGCTGGCAATGGTCCTGCTGTCATAACTTGGATCGGTAGAGAGCATGATTTGTACAGCGACAAATCTCCGGTCTCGCTCGTTAAACATTGTGTGACTTTCATACATTATAATAGGCTCCTATCACTCTTGGGATTTGTACACAACTGGCCAACTAATAGTCGGTCTTCAACAGAAAAAGGAAACCGGTTTACATGAAAGGGAAATGAAATCAATTCGTCTTTCTGGGGCGAAAATTCTATCGTGCCACCCTGTATCTATTGTCTGGAGAGATTTCCATAAAAAATAAATACATTTTTAAAATATCCGTTGGTTTTGTAAATAAAAATCAATTGTGAATATATTTTTGTTAAAATAAATAGTTTGGAAAACAAATCTGCTAATAAATTGCTAATAAATTGCTAATAAATTGTTAATAAATTGCTAATAAATTGTTAATAAATTGCTAATAAATTGTTAATACATTTGGACAATAAAGCAAAGCAGAAGAATACGAAAAGATGTATTTTAAAAAAACTGTCGAAAAAAATGTAAAAATAAGTTTTCTTCCTAAAGCAAAAGGATTAAACTTCCATGCTAATCTCCAAACTGCTTCTTATCGTCGTCGATTTCTTATTGCCACTAGAGAAGTGCTGCTTGAGATTGCGCGTCTCTTACTTCTCTATAAACACTTCATCGCCCAAGAACCTTTACAGAGTTTAATTCGTGTCTATAAATATATAAAAAAGGCCAACAATCAAATATCATGTTTGCATGTATATGTGTATTGATTTTCCTTGCGGATATTTGATTAGATATTATCTTATACGGCTCTACAAGAATAATACTATTACGCCAGTGCACAAGACCTTCGGCACGTAGACATTGGACCCCTTCTTCTTTTTTTTCTTTTTTCAAGTGCAAATTCCTAAAAGAAATTTATTTTTATCGTTTTCTGAGGAACTCAGTTGTACGGTTTGGCGACAAGCAGGCTCATTTAATATTGGTACCATCCCTCAGGCTTATAAGGCTGTCGTTTCCATCCTAGTTCCCTCCCCCCTCTCTCTCTCTCTCTCTCTCTCTCTCTCTCTCTCTCTCTCTCTCTCTCTCTCTACCTATCTATCTCTATCCCTCTTTCTCTCTCAGTATTATTCTATGTTTTCTTCCCAATATAGCCCTTCTTGCTCTCTCCATCCATCTCTATCTTTTATCAATCTATCTATATTTCTCTTCCTTTCTTTTTCTATCTCTTTCTTTGTCTTTCTCCTCTTCAAAATATATTTGAGTTTTTTTGTGTATCTCTCTCTTTTTCGCTTTCTTTCTTTATTTCTTTCTTAATATCTCTGTATCTTCCTTTCTAAGTATCTTCATCTATCTATCTGTCTATCTATCTATCTATCTATATATATATATATATATATATATATATATATATATATATATATATATATATATATATATATATATATATTAGACATACTTACTCTTCAGGGAATGAAAGTGTTCCTATTAATCTAGAGTTATCTCATAGTATTAATTAGCAAATACATTCCAATATCAATGACATCGTTTATTTTTCAAGTAAAATGTTTATTTTTAAATAAACTTTATGCTTGTAAAATATTAAATGACAAGGTTAATATTTGACCTGTGTGAGTTGAGTAAAAATAGGCGATTTTACTAATTTCGATGAAAATAAAAGTATTGAAAGTTCGTTGATTTTCATTCAATCATGAGCGACACTGGGTCTCTCTTCTAGTACACACACACACACACACACACACACACACAGATATATATATATAGATAGATAGATAGATAGATAGATAGATAGATATACACTAGAAGAAGTACCCGTCGTTGACTGGGTTCAAAAACGGCCTACAGAAAATGGACTGTGATTGATCAAAGTATGATAGGTTATGAAAAGGGGGGAGTTGTAAAGAGATAGGTTTTGATACTCAAAAATTTTACCCTAAGCAAAATATGATGAAAGTAAAGATAATTTTCGCGAAAATATATTTTTATATCAACTTTGTTTCCATTCGTAGTTCCAAGAGTGACCAACAAAATGACGTTTCCTTACCAAGAGAAATGTTTTATATATATATATATATATATATATATATATATATATATATATATATATATATATATATATATATATACAAGAAAGTAATGTTACCATAGTCAATAAAAGTTATTTTTATGGTAGAAAGTTCATTGGTTTGTATATTTAAGTAGTCTGTAAACAATTTTTTTTAATCCACGAACCGGTTTAAAAAAATCAAAATGGAAGCGGCTTTGAAATGGAGAGCCCCGTTTTCAATTTGAAGGAGGGGCACCTGAGCATTCTGTGTTTACAATTTAAGAGAGTTCCGTAAACGTAAGGAATATTTATAAACATATTTTAACGTTTTCCGTTATTTTGTGCTTGAGGAATATTCGATAATGGAATGTGTAGTTGAAGCATTTCTCCTAACTAATACCCCAGATATCTTAGCACTAAGCGAGACTAACCTAACCTACACTCCTCCATCCCCTCTAACTACTTTAACATGCCTGGCTATCCCTCACTCTGCCGTAAGGACTCTGACAGACATATGCACGGACTTGGAGTTTACATTCGTAACACCCTCCCCCTGACTAGAGAAACAAACATAGAAACGGCGATCAAGCCTTAATATGCTTTAGACTAAGCATACAACATAACATTAGCTACTTTTATTTTCTCTACTGCTCTCCCTCGACCCAGGACTGCACCATAATAAACAAAGACTCTGACAGCATAGACACGGCACTCTCCCTCAACACTAGCGCACAAGTACATGTATTTGGTGACTTTAATGTTCACCACAAAAACTGGCTTGGATTATCTACTCACACAGATGCAGCGGGCAGCTCAGCACATAGCTTCGCTATATCTCACTCCCTATCACAAATGGTTACGTTTCCAAATGGTTACGTTTCTGACATTAGTTCCCGAGGATTGTATAACAAATTCTGACAGCCCACTCGGGAACGCTGATCATGCAGTGATAATCGTCGGAATTGCCCTAAACTCTAGAACCAAAACTGAAGAGCCAGTGCTCAAAACAACGAGATATTTTAAAAAGGCTGACTGAGAAGCCATCAGAGATCTTATCAGAGATGCCCCATGGAGAAATATTTTTCTCTTCCTGCTGAACAGTGCGCAAATGAGAACACTGAACGGTTCAAAACAGCAACTGAAGCACATGTTCCCATGCAGAAATTTTATAGCAAGCCCCACTCTCCCCAATGGTTTCCTTCTACTTGCGCAAATGCCATTGCTCAAAGGCAGCATACATACCGCAGATTTAACCGACATAAGTCCAGTTAAAACAGACAGAAGTATATAGAAGCTAGAAGTAACGTTAAGAAAGAAATAGCGACAGCTAAGAGAGAATTTACTGAAACCACTAAAAAACGCATCAGAGCATAACAATTAGGAACTCGTGACTTCTGGAAAATCTACAACAGTGTAGTAAATAATGGGCAATCAACAATCCCTCCACTATCCAACAATCACGAGGTTTTTTGCTCAGCAACCGACAAGGCTAATATACTTGCCAGCCAGTTTGTCTCAAACTCCACACCCTTCCAACCACTCACTGCATGACTTTCCTTTGCGGACAGGCGCCACGCTAGACGATCTAAAAATCACCCCTGCTTAGGTACACGCTATCATAAAAAACCTTGATACTTCAAAAGCATGTGGACCTGATCTCATCCCAGCTGTGCTATTAAAAAAGTGCTCAGCCGAAGTAGCTCCAGTTCTCTCCAAACTCTACAACAAATGCCTTAATGAATCATGCTTTCCGGGCTGTTGGAAAACTGCTTCTGTGGTACTAGTATTCAAGAATTCTGGCGAAAGAACTGGCCCATCAAATTATCGCCCCATTAGCCTCCTCCCACTTTTCGCCAAAATATTTGAGACCATAATTAACCTTGCTCTAGTCCGTCACCTTACAGATGCTAAACTTCTGACTAACAAAAAATATGGATTTAGACAAGCTCGTTCCACAGCTGACATCCTCACTGTAATCTCTGAACGTATATACCATTCACTGGACAAAGCGGGGAAGGGCAGAGCGGTAGCTCTAGATATATCTAAGGCTTTTGACAGGGTATGGCATGAGGGTCTCCTCAGGAAAATTATACCATATAGTATCACTGGTAGAATACTTAAGATAATTTAATCCTTCTTAGATAAGAGAAAAATCCAGGTTGTCCTCGACGGTCGTACATCTAAACAGTGTGATATGTCCCTCAGGGGTCTATCCTTGGACATCTATTGTTCCTAATATTTATCAATGACCTCCCCGACAAAACTGCCTCTGAGATGGGTATATATGCTGATAACACCACACTCTATAACAGGCATGACAGGAAAACAAATGAACACATAACTAAAGAAACGGCAAAAACACTAGAGGATGACCTCCAATCTGTAGTGGAATGGGGACAAAAATGGATGGTCACATTCAATGCTGCCAAGACTAAACTGGTTCCTTTCAATAATTACAAGAAACCTCTGTCACCAATACAATAGCCAGTGACTCCCTATCTGAAAGTACATCTTTGAAACTGCTTGGCCTAACGTTCACAGGAAACATGAGTTGGAACAATTACATTGAAAACATTGCCAGGGCCGCTGCGAAGAAGGTAGGCTCTCTCTCTACCGTGCTAGAAAACTACTGACACCTGAAAGTATCCTGTAGCTCTATAAGGCCACCATTCGACCATGGATGGAGTATTGCTGTCACATTTGGGCTGGTGCATCTGCTGCTAGTCTCTCGCTCCTAGACAAGGTTCAAAAGAGAGTCGCCAATCTGATAGGTCCTGAACTGGCATCTAAGCTTCAGTCTCTGTCCCATCGACGAAACGTTGCATCCCTCTGCCTGTTCTACAAGTATTTTAATGGTGAATGCTTTGACGAACTGCAGACACGTGCCCCCACGATGTAGACACTACCGACAACCCCGACAGGTAGCTAAATCCCACCCCCACGCAGTAGAGATCCCTAGATGTAAAAGATCTTTCTACTCCAGTTGTTTCTTCCCCAGAACCGCTAGACTCTGGAATTCCATTCCAGGTCCCTGCTTCCCCAACTCTACTGACATGCAGAAGTTCAAGTGTAACGTGAACCGACATCTTGCTGCCCAAATCCCAACATAGTGCCCTAGTAGTTGCTGCCCCTAATAGAAGCCCCCTACACCAAAGTGGTAATGTGCCTTGTTTGGGGTGAAAATGTAATTAAAAAAAATTAAAAAATATATAAAAATTCATTTAAGTAGTTATCGCCTCAAATTTTGTTTTAATTTCGGTTCGATTAAATTATTTCAAGTAAGAGCATTAAAAACTATTTCAAAACAAACAAAACATGAACTGAACTTTTATTGACTATGGTAACATTTACTTCTTGTATATTTACTTTTTCGGGTAATTGTTTGTTGGCTTTTCTGCTAAACATTCTTACTAAATAATATCGACGAAATATCGAAAAACAAAGAAACAAAAACAGTTTTGAAAAATAACGAAGCTTTACTTACTTTAGTAAAATAATTCTAAACAGCAAAATGGGATATAAAAAAAGTAAACACGTAATTACTTTAGTTGTTTAAAGCAAAGAATCGATAAAAATATGAATAAGAAGAAAATGGCGCCCTTTTCAAGCAAAACAGCTTCGTTTCAGTTTTACAGTATTGAACGGTGTAGTATTGCCATCGGATTAAGGGTTGTACGATTGTAATGTAAAGAACACGCAGAAAGGGGTGTAATCAACTGAATTCCTTCTAGTACACTGAGATGATACGTTTAAAATAAAATAATAGATATATTTATAAAATAGCGATATAGTGTATTAAAAAAAAACGGGACACACTATTTGTCTAAAATAATTATACGCATGATATCACCTATATATATATATATATATATATATATATATATATATATATATATATATATATATATATATATATATGAGTTTCAGAATGTGAGAGAATATATATATTTCCACAGCCAGACAACGTCGCAGCTTATAAGAGCCATGAAAGCAAACAAACCGGAAGTCCAAGACTCGGGAATTGCCCTCATTTTGGTTCATCAGTTTGACACATCCCAACTCGGGATTCGAATCCCGAGCCTCTCGCATGCGCTCTACTAACTGAGCAAACGCGCAACACGCAATAAAGTCTTATTGACTAACAAAGGTCAAGCAAACCGCGACAAAATCTTACAGTGGTTATAGCTGGTCGCGACGATCGCATACCTTGTTCGAGACGAAAGTAGGTTAATTCCACTGTCGAATTTCGTTGCGATTTGCTTGGTCTGTGTTAGTTAATAAGACTTGTTTGTGTGCGGCGCATTTGCTCAGTTGGTAGAGTGCTTCCCTCGAATGCAAGAGGCTCGTGTTTCGAATCCTGAGTTCAGGTGTGTCTAACTGATGAGGCCGAATGAGGCCGCAACTCGAGTCTTGAACTTCCAGTTTGTTGGCTTTCATGGCTCCTGTGAGTTGTGACGTTGTCTGGCTGTGGAAATAATTATCTATATATATATGTCACAGTATTATGTAATCTATCCGGAATTATCAATTAATCTTCGTGACGAGAGAAAAAGCTGTGTCGAAATCGTATAAAATGTATCACGAATAATGTAACGGTGTCTGGGAACCAACACGTTGTAGACTCAGTCGCAAAGCAAACAATGAAAAGAAAAGAACTTCAACTTTTTTTTTCAAGCTAATCAAAAACCTTGATTCCAGTAAAGCAACCGACCCTGACGGTATTGCAATCAAAAAACTTCAACCATGACTAGCGCCCATACTTACAAAATTGTTTAAAGATTGTCTTAAAGAGAATTGCTTCCCATCACCCTGGAAAATTTCATCAGTTTGCCCTGTATTTAAGACTTCAGGTGATCGGTCATCTCCCTCTCAGTACAGGCCAATAAGTCTCCTGTGCGTCATGAGTAAGTTGCTGGAATCTGTGTTAACAGCAAAAATATCCTTCTTAGTGACACACAATATGGTTTCCGTTCTGCTAGATCTACAGCAGATGTGCTTACATTTATCATGGGATTAGCGAATCTCTCGACGGAGGCTACCTTTCTAGGGCAATTGCTCTTTACAGATAAAAAGCCTTTGATAGGGATGGCATAAAGGTTTACTTCACAAGATCTCCAGCTATGGTATAGCTGGAAATGTCTTCTCAATTATCAAATCATTTCTCTCTGATAGGTTCATAAGAGTAGTAGTTAATGGGAAGAAATCAGAAGCTCACAGTATTAATGCTGGAGTCCCTCAGGGTTCCATCTTGGGCCCAACTCTCTTCCTGATTTACATTAATGATCTTCCAAATCACATCCTTACATCATTCGTAAACATTTATGGTGATGACACTAACATCTATGGTCGCACATCTAAGACCGTAAACGACTAAGTTCCCTCTGATTCTCTCTCCTCTGATCTTGAGTACGTGGTACAATGGGGAAAGGAGTGGCTGGGTACTTTTAATGCGTCTAAAACCAAGCTTCTATCTTTACATTATCAACGCTCTGATCCCCATCTGGCATCAATTGAAATGAATGGCTCTCGTCTTGTGGAGGCTTCATGTTTTGACAAGCTTCTGAGCTTGGCCTTTACTCCTGATCTGAAATGGACCACGTGCATCAAATTTGTTGCCAAGGCCGTTGGAAAAACGGTGGGATCCTTCTATCGATCCAGTAGATATCTCACTGCTGATGCTATTCTCTATCTATCTAAGAGCCAGGTTCGTTCAATGATTGAGTACTCTTGTCACATCTGGGCAGGAGCTGCTAGAAAGGACTTATCCTGCCTTAATAACGTTCAAAATATACTTCGTAGCCTCATAAGAGATGTCCTTTTTTCTTCTCTGCAATCTTTATCTCACAGAAGAGATGTAGTGAGTTTGTCTTTGCTTTTTATTTTCATGGCAAGTGCTCGACTGAGCTTCAATCTATGGTCTCCCCTCGGCAAACTTTCACAAAAAACACTCGTCTAGCTGAAAACACTATCAATAATTTCCCCCACTCTTTATCTCTGCCTAAACCTAAACGTAGATTCCATGAACAAAACTTCTTTCTCAGAACTGCACGCCTATGGAGCTGTCTTCCGTTTTCCTGCTTTCCAGATGACTACAATATGTTTGTCTTCAAGTCTAATGTAAACAAGATCTTGATAAGCCGTTCCTCTTAATTTAAAAAATTTACTGAATTTCCATTACTGACAATTACTATATTGTCCAATTGTCCTCGAGTGGCCCCTGGTCCTTGATAAGTGGTGATGCCTATGTAAAAAGAAAACTTGATCGTTTTATGGAACTTGCTCTAGAACGTCATTCACGCTTCTAACCTGATCGTCCTCTTTCTCCTTTTTATAGTCTTTTTTTTTTCATTACCGATGACGTCATTTTGCATGCATTCGCATACGCGCGTTCAAACGAACAAAATTCAAACAGTTCAATGTACCGGTTTGAAAAAGGAATAAATGCTACGGATTGGTATTAATGATTGTGAATGTTATACATTAAACTGTTAAACGAATAAATAAATAAATATACTACCATAATGAGAGGCAGTGGGAAAGAGGATGAAAATGAGGAAGAAAGGGAGAGAAAGGGAAAGAATGCCCATCTTAGAAAGGGTATAAGCAGCAAATATAGCATTCGTTTTATATGGTAATGTATTTTTTCTTCTTCTATTGGTATTATACGGTTTTAGGTCCCCCCCCCTCCGGCTAAATAGTAATTTTTACAAAATACAATTACTGTGTCTTATTGTTTAAAATATAATTAATATGTCTTGTTGTCTAAAATGCATATTCCATAATTCATTATAAATTCAGTTATTTAAGACATTACCTAGCACATACATGTTATTTAAGCATACGCACGCTCATCAATCCTTTTTTTTTTTAAATGTTACACTTAATTTAACCCAATATTTCATGTAGAGCAATTCTGTTCTCTATTAAATTTCTTATATCTTGTTAGAAAAATTTCTGGATCGAGGGCACAAATTGGGTTCGTGCAGTCTGTAAATGATAACGTTACAAAAATGTGCTCATCGTACTCATTGTCATGCTGAAAATATACACTTGAACATTCATAATAATCGGTTCATTAGTTTAACATATACAACGAAATATACAAACATATACAAACATATACAACGAAATATACAAACATATACAAGCATATACAACGAAATATACAAACATATACACACATATACAAACATATACGCATAAACATTTATTTATACACCGCGTATCAAATTAAGTTTACATTTTCTTAAATATTTAAGGAACAAGTGAATAAAAATCCATGAAACTTTGAGAAAATGCTTACAATACTATTCAGCTACTCTAGTCCGAAAATAAAAATATTTAAAGCAGTATTAGCGAAACTGTACCAAAAGATAGGAATATTTGTTGATTTCAGTGTGTCAAGTTATTAACGAGATTGAGAAAAAAACACAATATGCCCATAACTTGTTTATTGAAATAATATTCGAACATTATATAAACTAGGAAAAATTCTTAGAACACAAAAACGTCATAGCAAATTCTACGTTGACATAATTAGTAGGGGATAGGGGATCCTTTTTTATGAATGACTTGTAAAAGACGTTGGTCCACAGAATTAGTCTATTTGTGATTTCGTCAACCCCGCAACTCACCTTTGCTTTTAAATTGGCGTCCACTAATAAAGAGGCGCCGCTTCATGATACTCCAAAGGTTCTCAATTGGATTCAAACCTGGTGAATTTGCAGGCAACTCCATCTTCTGTCGCCCAGAGAACATCAGTTGTTGCAAATACTCTTTGCTTCTGTTTGCTTCACGCGAGGGAGCGTTGTCCTGCATAAAAATAATGGTTCTTCTGAACGTCAACCTTTGTTTCTTCAGCAAAGTGCTCCTTCAGAAAAGCATTTGACGTCACTTTGACGCCTTCTGGGACTCCCCATGGGCCAACTAAAATACCTCCGATAATCTCAGCCCAAATCATCATCCCACCACCACCACCTTGTTGGCACCTTACGTCGATGACGATGTCGTCCATTTAGGACCCATCCCTTGCTCCAACCATCGGGGCCATCAAGAGTGACACGCACTTTATCCGTGAAAAAAACTATGGAAAAATCCGTTTTCATGTTTTCTTCTGCCCATTTCTATCGGCTTTGTATGTGATGTTGCTTTAATGGAGGCTTTATCACGGTTTAACAGACTTTGACACTTATTTCAGAAGGTTACATCGGGTACTTTTTGAGGCATTCTTAAATCCGTCTTGGTCAAAGACTTCTCGACTTGTCTGTCCATGATTCTTAACAACTTCACGTTTAATTTGGAGTAGAGAACAGCGTGAAACAACTCTAGATTTACCTTTATCAGCTCTCTTAAGTACCTTTGTAGGGTACTTGGCAAAGTTCTTCACAGTTTGATGGTATCTCCCTATTATCTTCGATATTTCGAGTGTAGTTTTAACTTTTGCTAGCTGTTCTGTAATAGGACTCGTTTTAGAACTACTCAATCCACATTTACGACTAATTTTATGGACGAAACAAACTGCCTTGTTAATAATTTGACACACCTCAAATACCGTGGATTCAGAACAGTACGAAAGTTTCACAGTACGCTCAACTCAGTATTGCCAACGTTTCCGAAGATTTTAATACGAAACTACCGGTAAGTTTCTAAAACTGGTAAAAAAAAATGTTATCTCGTTAATAATTTGACACGCAGTGTATATATATATATATATATATATATATATATATATATATATATATATATATATATATATATATATATACATAAAGTGAGAATGTGTGTAAAGACAATTCTCAATCTATATACTAAACGAATATATGATCTACTAACTTGAAATTTGGTATATAGGGTATTCAGACATGTGAAACCCTTTTTAATCCATTTTTATCCGGAAAAAGGGGTTGCTAATGGGTGAAATCGTATTTGTATGTTGTCCAATTGTTTTACAAATGCGCATGCGTTAATCGTTCATATGACACATTATTATGTAAAGAATAAGAAGGTTTGAAAACACTTTTTAAAGGCCGTGTCAATCTAGACTAATGGTTATCGTACTTGACTCACTGTCTTTTTTTTTTTTTTGCTTTAGATCTCAGATCGAGTATTTTTTTTTACTTACAAAAAGTGAACTGTTTAAAAAAACACAACACCCGCATGCACATTTCTCAGTTTCTGCATGAATTAAAATATAATATTTATGCGTATTTTATGACCGGAAAACGCCGGCGGCCTTCTAGTATTATATATATTTGTATACATATGCAACTCTGACTGCTAAAATTTACAACCAAAAATAATGTGTCTATGTTATTCTGCGTGTTGCCAAGAATATATATCCCAACATTCATAACTATCCATTCATAGTTTAGAAAATCATTTTATATATAGAAAACACACACGCACACATATGTATCCATATTATATATATATATATATATATATATATATATATATATATATATATATATATATATATATATATATATAACATATTTTGGGGTATTTGCGCCAAATCCGGGAGTAATTACGCCAACTAAAAAGAAGTGCTTTTTATATGCGTGGTTGCCAAAAGAGCACTTTTAGCTAATTAGCGCAATTACCCCGGACTTGGTGCTATTTCCCCAAAGTACACTATATATATATATATATATATATATATATATATATATATATATATGTATATATATGTATATATATGTATATATATATATGTATATATATATATATATATATATATATATATATATATATATGGATTATATGATTGAGGCAAAACTACAATCACGTTCACAATGCAGTAGATTATCTGAAGGCTGCCATCATGGTCGATAAAACGTGTGAATCATGTCGCGCCTGCTGTTTGATAGACATACATATATATATATATATATATATATATATATATATATATATATATATATATATATACATGATTACATATATATACATGATTATATAAGCGGGCATTGAAGCACATGTTCTCACGCGGAAGTATTATAGCAAACCCCACTCACCCCCATGAGTCACTACAGATTGTGCAGCTGCTATTGCAAAAGGACAGCATTACTTCCACCGGTTTGTATACGTCATAAGTGAAATACAAATAAGCTAAAATTCGTAGATTCTAGAAACTATTGTAAAAGAGAAATAACGACAGTCAAAAGAAAGTCAAAAGAAAGCATGCTTAAATAATGAGGGAACGCATAGAATCGCAAAAGATAGAAACTCGTGATTTTTGGAAAATCTACAATAGTGTAATGAATAAAGTGCAATCAGTAATTCCTTCACTATCCAACAACTAGAAGGTCGCTCTCCTTTAACAATTACAAGACGTCTCTCCAACCGCCTATATCCATGATAAATAACACCCTATCTTAAAATTCTTCCTTCAAACTCCTCGGCCTAACATTTGCGGGCAATCTGAACTAGAATAAATACATTGTAAAAGCTGTTGCAAAGAAAGTGGATTCCCTCTATCGGGCTAGAAGACTACTCACACCTTAGAGTACCATGTATATCTACAAGGCCACCATTCTCCCAAATATGGAGTATTGTTGCCACATATGGGCTGGCGTTGCCACATCTGGGCTACTGCTAGCCTCTCCCTCTTGGATAGGGTCCTAAAAAGAGTTCTCAAAATAAAAGCTCGCACTTTGTCAACTAAGCTCCAACCCCTGTCCCATCGCTGGAATGTTGCATCTCTATGCCTGTTTTACTAATATTTTAATGGAATGTGTTCTGATGAACTCATTGCACTTGTGCCCCCTCGACGTTTAGCAGTAAAATCTCGCCCTTTCACTGTTTAGGTCCATAAATGCCAGAAAGCTTTCTATTCTGACAGTTTCTTCCCTAGAACTGCTAGACTTTGGAATTCCCTTCCTACCACCTGTTTCCCTCGTTGTACTGGCATGCAGAAGTTTAAATGTACCGTAAACTAATATCTTGTTATTTTTTCTTAGCGTGATCACAAATAGTAGCCCTTTATATATATATATATTGTTGTTCCTTTGTTATTTATTTTTTCTAAAATCCGATTGCTGCATCGGAAAGGCCAGTTAAAAATACATAATATACTTTGTTATTTTCTTTAATTTAATCCCTTTTTTAGAATTTATTAGACAAAATTTAACTTTTATTTTACCGTGCCAATAAATATGATCATCACTGTATATATATATATATGGTGTTTATTAAAAATTCATAACAAGTACAGCAATAATTTAGTAGAGTTGGGATTGTGGCCTGAAACATGTATCCACATGACCAGCTAATAATGGTTGTATAAATAAAAACATTCATTTCTACCTCTTTGTGCAGAGCACTATCGTAAATGTATCTCATCCGGCAGATGCGCTGTTTGTTTCTTTGTGAATAAACAAGCAACTAGAGCGCGGTGGGCGAGTGTTTATTTAAATGGACATTTGTTGTTCAAGTCATTTACGAGCTCCGTTCCCATGGGCCGGTGGGAAGAACTGCCGATTATCGATAGTTGCAGATTCAATCCTGGACTCGGAAAAAGTGCTAGTCTAGCCGCACTGATGAGTTGTGATATAACGAATAGTGTTGTATATGGATAATTATATATATATATATGTATATATATATATATATATATATATATATATATATATAATATATATATATTTGTAGTCATCGACATACAATCCTGTTTCATTGTATCACAACTCATCAGTGTCGCTAGACTAGCACCTCTCCCAAGCCAAGGATTGAACCTAGAACCGTCGTAATGATATTCGGCAGTTCTACCCCTCGACCGCAGTGTTGAGACCATTAATCGGAATCAGAATCGGGAATCGAAAAAATCGGAACATTTGAGGGTATCGGAATCAGTATCGGAATCGAAAAAAAAGTGTGCCTATTTTCCGATGCCAAAAACGATTCTTTTAATTGCCTTTTTTTATTTGATTTTGTTTGAAGTAAAATCTTTCATTACTGGTAATAGCGACAAAATAGTAAATATTTATTGATTTTCAACTACCAGTAAAACGAAAATCGAGGAAGCCTCCCCTACAAAAGTATTTTTATGTTTAATAAAATATCTACACATTTAACATGTGTGCTTTTTAGGGGGAAGGGGGGCGGTAACTGGGAAAAATAACAAATCTATAGTTAAATATTTAGAGATTTATAAAAAAAAAATCGGAATCGGTAATTGTATCGGAATCGGGCATTTAGTACGGATCTAGTGATTGTATCGGAATCGGGAAAAATACTGGAATCGTCCCATCACTATTATATATATATATATATATATATATATATATATAACTGTTATTCATACAAATAGATGAATAGATATTCGTAGAGGCAGCACTGAAGAAAGTAATGAACGTGTTTCAATGGAACGTGTTTACTCGCTCACTTCTCTCTTCTTTTTTAGCACAAATTGAAGTCACGATTTACACGCTGGCGCAAGTGTCTCATATTAATATGGGACTCACTCGAATTATTACGCTGTTTCATTAGCCATGTTATCTGCTCGAATGAGAACAATTTTTTTTCACAAAAAAAGAAGAAAAATCCACCGACTAAGCAGAATTGGCTTTTAATTCACTTTTCGAGACTTGCTGACACGAGACATTCTTCCCCTCGAGCGACTTGAACAACAATCATCTTACTCATTTCGCTTCACTAATTTTTGTTGCTTTTGTTGTTTTATTTTTATTTTTGTTTGTTTTTTTCCTCCATTTTTTTTCTAATACATAATACATTTTCTTTCTTCATCTCTAAACCCGCTGCCGATAATTTTCAATTTTGAATCTCTGTTCAAGTAATTCACCTTCCCGCTTGTGCAATTACTAATGTTGATTCTCTCTTGAAGCAGAAAAAATTGGCCCGTACAACAAAGCACAAAATCCTAAGATAAACGCACAAAAAAATTTCCAATTCCTTCGGCCCCAAATCACCCAAAGTCTAGGCTATGTTGAGATGGTTAGTTGGCTGAGGTGTATGGTCCTGTGCAGTTCTAGGATATCAATCCTCACAGGCCTTGCCTTCTTACCCTTTTCGAAGGGATTAGCTTATTGCTAATCGTCTGAGATGCATCTACTAGTGAATGCCAATTTTGGTGCCCGTACATTTTTTTGCAGACCAAAGGGACTGGCTTTTCAAATCCCACCTTCCCGACCTTGCGTCATAGCTTCCCGTTGCGGAGAAGGCGATAAACACTGCATAACAATTTGTATACAATTAATCGTATACAATGGAAGCTATATCATAAAAGCAATCTAATTTTTTTATTCCTTCCGACAAATGGTCGAATTTGTGGCTATGTTGTTTTTGTTTTGTTTTTTTTGTTTTTTACAAACGAGTCCCGCTTCTCAAGACCCAAATAACGCTTGAAGACCAGGAACCAGCTCCGTCGGACTCTGCTCCACAGTCGGGTAGTCCTAGGAAAAAAAAACGGAATTTATTAACAACTAGACAAGTTTTGTTATTAATGTTTCACAAGCAGTATCATAGATTGAAGCTCAGTCGAGCACGTGCAATGAAAATAACGTTAGAATAGAGAAACATTGGCAAAATCTCTTCTGTGAAAAAGACGATGTAAGATAGCGAAGATGATATCATTCACTAGATTTTGAAGTCGGTTTTATATTCTATCGGAACAAGAAATAGTTCTCTGAGCGACACCTATCTAGATGTGGCAACAGTACTCCATCGTAAAACGTATTTGACTCTCATACAGAGGATTGCATCAAGTGAGATATTTTGGGTGCGGTTGAATAATCCAAGCATTTTTTCCAGCGAATTTGGCAACAGATTTGATAGAAGTGTTGCAATATTTTTTATGTATAATGATGGTACGATCCCTGAAAGTTGGGAGATTCTATTTATAAACGCTGTCGATAGGGACAGACGAGTCAAATTAATTCTAGCTCTGCTAGCAGCGAATCAGAAACCAGAATTGCTCCACTAAAATTGAATCTTTTAGAATTCCAACACATAATGTCTTCCTGTCAACATAGGAAGGGTCTTTTGCTCTTCAGTTGCAAAATTTTAAAGTCCATAACCTAGACAGAACAACTACCCTCTGAAAATTCTTCATATCCAGGACTTGTACAGAATAGTTACCCATCAGAAACTCTTCTGAAAATAAACATGGCATGAATTGCGGCTGTAGCTTTCAATATTCGACTTTAGACAGGGCGGCCATGAAATGGGTTAGCAGATGAATCTTTTTAAATCGCAAGTCGCAAACCTTATTGACGGGTTCAATGATTGAGCGGGAAAATGATCTGAGTATAATAATTATATAGATTAGTAAATGTTAATATAGAGTGACCCAAAAAACGGGCCCTGTGTACACTTTATGTGATATCTCCATTATTTGTTCACCGATTGCCCTTATTTTACAGGACATGGCAGAATCAACGACCGTGAGTACACCAAGACCCCAGTGAGAGCTGGGACAAAGAATACACTGTGTTAAATTTACTACAAGACAGGCTCGTTTAAGAAAACCCAGGGCAGTTTCATGCGTCAGTTCGAATATGAAAAGGCTTCATCCAAAAGCAGAAGTCAGAACTGGCTGGACCACTTCGAGAAGTATGGGACCGTGGAGAACCTCAATGCTGCCAGAGAGAACCGTCCAACCAACTCGGGACGTCCCAAGAAGCGAACAGAATGAGATGTCTCTCCAGCAGAGTCCGAAACGCTCTGTGCGTAAGCGAAGTCAGTCCCTCGGTATGTCCCATGAGACTTGCAGGAGAGTGCTGGTGAACGATATCAGAGCTTACCCATACAGAATACAGACGCTGCAGACCCTTACAGCCTCAGACAAGAAGCAGATGAGGACTATGGCAGTCAAGATGCTCGAGAAGATCAAGGAGACACCAAGTTTCCTTAACCTCCTTTGGACCTCAGATGAAGCCCACTTTCCATCTTGATGGAAAGGCGAACTCCAAGACAAATGTCTTCTGGGGGTCCTCCAGACCAAATTAAGTAGCCACCAAGCCCCTGCACTCTCCTAAGTGCACGGTGTGGGCTGCAATCTCAGCAAGAGGCATCATCTGACCAATCTTCATTGAAGAATCTGGCGCAGCAGTGACAGTCACCAAGGAGCGGTATGTGGAGGTCCTCAAAACCTTCAAGAGTGAGCTCCAGACCATCTACCCGTCGCTCATGAGCAAGTTCTGGTTCCAGCAGGACAAAGCAAGTTCTCACACCTCAAACCTGTCCCGAGATTGGCTGAAAGAGAACTTCAGAGGCCGAGTGATCAGTCTCAAGACTGATTTTGAGTGGGCACCCCATAGCTTGGACCTAAGCCCTCCAGATTATTTTCTTTGGGGCTATCTTAAGGACAGAGTCTACGCAGGGAAACTCAGAACCATCACGGAACTCAAGGAAGCCATCAGGGAGGAGATGAGAGCCATTACCAATTCGGTCTGTAAGAACGTCATGGACAACTTCGTGCTGCGCCTCAAGAGACTATCTAGAACATATGCTGTATAACGGAGAAAAAATGTCAAATCCCCTAGTGTTTTGATGCGATGTTTTGAATATAATAAACTAGTTATGACCGAAGTTTCATTTCATTCGGACAAAACACTAAGAAACGGCGCCTAATTAGAGTTGGGGTCTGTTTTGGGGGGGGGGCGTCACCCCGTATAATGAGTGTTTCTATTATTAGAAAAATGAATGTCTCGAGTTGAAATAAAATCACCCCAAAATCAGAGAATATTTCGATTTTATCATGAAATTAAAAAAAAAAAACGACATATGTTAATTTCATTTTTTTATATAAAATGTGAACATCATATAAAAAAACAGAGAACGTAAAACAATTGATTCAATCATTAAAAATGTCTACCAAAACGGAAGTAGACTAAACCGGATGTTGGTAAGCTGAATTTTTTCCCTTTTTTTTCCTAATTGTAAAAAAAAGGAAATAATGAAAGGGTCTAAAACTAGCAATAAAAAAGCAAAAATGTTTCTCCCACAAAACAGACTTAAGAAATAAAAGTTAATATCGTAGTCGGTGCTAAAGTTATCAGCGCATGAACACGTACATGAAGTTATTTAGTCATTGCGGTTTTCTGCGCAAACAAATCAACGTTGACCATACAAACATTAGTTGACTCAAGAAAGCGTGTTAAACATGGCTAGCATTTTTTTCACCATCATCTTCAGATTTGTGCGACTCCTTTCTATTTTTTTTTATTTTCTTATTTTTGTTTCCTTTTTTTATAATACACTTTATCGATTTTGTCTTCTATTTTAGGGAGTTTGCATTTACTACGCTGTTTACTGAGTGGTGAATTATTTTAAATCTCAACCTAATTCTTAAGACACAGATATGAGAAATACAGATTGGCTGTGTTAAACTTAAGAAATAACATGTGTTCCATATTGAAAACAATAACAGTACAATCATTACAGATATATATGTGTGTGTGTGTTTGTGTGTGTGTTTGTGTGTACGTCTGATTATGAGTATAAACAATTACGAACGAAACAAAAATAGGAAAGAAAAAGTGCAATGAAAATAATCGCAAATGTATGTGAATTCTTTACAAAGTACTAGCAGGCCACCAGGCGTTGCCCGGTCGTAAAATACACATACATATTTTAATTTATACAGAAACTGAGACATGTGCATGCGAGTATTGTGTTTTTCTAAACAGTTAACTTCTTGTAAGTAAAACAATATTCAATCTGATATGGAAACCAAAAACTAAAGACAGTACGATAACCATTAAGCCAGATGGACACGTACATTAAAACGTGTTTTCAAACCTATCTATTCTTAACATAAGGAATCTTCTGTCATGTGAACCGTTTATGCATGTGCATTCGGGAAATAGTTGACAAACAGATAAAAATCCGATGTGTCCCACGTACCAATTTTACAATTTTGACAATCAACACTAACTTAATGTCGAGGAATTCTTAAATACCATGTTGTTAATGGATGTGTTACTTTTGGGTATGACTGGCGTAGTTGCTTGAGTTCGTGGAATAGTTGATAGACGGGACGAATATTTTATAAGAGTTCGTTTAGTCTGTCGTGTTATCTCAGTTTTTTTTTCTAGAAGGGCCTGCATCAAAAGCACATTGAATAGGCTACTTATTAAAAGAAAGCCAAACACGTGGGCCTTTTTAAAATACAAAACTAATTATGACACTACATTGAAACAGTTGGGCAAATTGTAAATATAAAAAAAAAATAGTAAAACGATTTTAGCCTTGGATTGAGTATGAGAAATATATGCAGAATTTAAGATTAATATTTCAATGTAGATCAAAAGTTTTATGAAGTTATAAGAATGTTTAAATATTTAAATGAATTTAGTGTTACTGAAAGCTAAATCAAACCAAACTTCTTTCTTAGAAGTGCACGCCTGTGGAACTCTGTTCCGTTGCCCGTTTCCCACCTGACTTCAACTTGGATGTTTCAAGTCCAACATAAACAAATTCCTGATAAACCGCCCCCTTAAGTAAGACACTTTACCAAATCTCCATTACTAACGATTACTACGATATTATCCCATTGATTACTGTACACGCAATAACCCTTGTCCTCGAGTAGCTTCCGGGCCTTGATACATGGTGACTACCATGTAAAAAAAAAATATATAGCAACCATTTTCCCCACGGTTGATAGCTAAAAACTAATTCACATTGCAGGGGAAAGTCTTCAGGAAATGATGTGAAAATATAGTGAAATTGACATAACGAAAGTCAACATTGTATAATGATAAGACAGAACACAGTAAGGCTTGAGGCTAGTCATATATAAAGGCAGCCATGTTTGAACAAGTTTAACTGTTCGTCTATGTGACTATCTGCTACTCATAAAATAGCGTATGCAAGCGTAATATGTATAGCGAGATAAGTTCGGGCTAAACTAAAGAACAAGGGAGCATTTATTAAGTGGATATGTAGCGTATTATGTATTAAAAGTAGTATGGCAAAATGCAAATACTTAACCGGCTACATGCAATAAATTTACCCAAAAAAGAAAAGGAAACAGTGTTTGGGTTACAGAGGAGAAATCTGCATTGGCGTAAAAGACTCAGCTACCTCCTCGTTTGATTATGTATTTGAGAGAGTGCGTCTCACAGAAATTGTAACAAAGGGAGAAAATATGTGTATTGTGGGTTGGGAACACGCTTTAGTAGTAACTTAAAATGATGAGAGTCAAAGTTGTGCATAGGAGGGGTTTACTTATAATTTTATACCCTCGATAATAGCAGGGAACTATTTTAGTGTATTAGAGACAAGAAATATCTCTATTAAGCCAGCTCTAATTATCATTTTTTAATGTATAACATACATTACGTATCTTTACTATAAATCAATTGTAATTTTTAAAAAATGTTTTCATATCAATTATCTTTCTCGTTCCTTGAAAATTAATGAACATAATATTTAAAGAAAAGTTTTGTTTAATTTATCTATTTCATTATTAAGTTTCTTTAATTAATTACTGTACATAGCGACAAAAGTATTGCATATATATATAATAAAATAAGACAATTATGTTACAAATAAATAACACCAAATACTAATTTATTATAAACTGTACAAAAATAGTTATGCAAATTAGTCATATAAATAGCTGTGATTAGGTCTTTGCTCTCTACCATATATACAATATTTCAAAAGATCATGTTGTCTCATGTATTCAAATAAGCGTGAATCGTTTTCGTGATAGTATGGGTGTAACAACGAGTTTATTTCTTTACATAGATAGGTGTGTGTCATAATAGACGATATTGGGGCAGAATGTAAATATACGCATATTGTAACGGTGTCGTTACATTTTAACGAACTCAACACTTTACGAGACAGTCGCGAAGGAACATATAAGGAAAGAAATTCGACTCAGCCTTTTCAGTTAGAATGAAAAGCATTTATTCATAGTACTTTTAAAAAATAACGCATTGCATCTTGTTTTAAAAGTCTCTTAGTTTGCTATGTAGTTAACTAATTCTGTTGAACATGCGCTTTTTCCTTTCCACCTCGACATGGCTGTTCCACTACAGTGCCCACCACGCGGTCTTTTTTTTTAAGTCTTTGCTTTTCTTTCCGCTGCTACGTCTGCAGCTCACCTCACGCATATGGTCGTCCGACCATTTTTTTATTTTTTGTTTGTTTGTTCAAAGTTTAGATCATTTGCATACGTGTTATATGACTGCTGCTGCTACTGCTGCTGCTAAATACGCGTCAGCGGCTCTCTTATAATATTGGTCGAGTTTCGCTTGAGTAAGGCATTCAAATTCGATCCGCAACTTCCAATAAATCTCTTTAATTAAAAGCAATTGTTCTGCTTCTAAACCGTTAAGTCCTTACTCTAATAGGTATTTTGTGGCAGTGTGTTTGCAACGAAAATCAGAAATATCGTTTAAGCTAGACACGTCGGTAATTTCATTTAACTACACTATTCAATATCAGGTACCTTTTAAAACCCTCAGAGCGTTTTCTGTTCTTACTAATGTTTTAGCGCTCATTAAAACACAGAAGCAACTCGAAAATGACGGTTGAAGATATTGAATTTTGGACAACGAGTGACCAAGAGTTCAAGATTTTCAAAAAATATACATATATATGTGTTGTCTTCATGAAGTTTTTTGGTTTTGTTTTCTCTCGGGATGTTTGCTTGTCTTCAGTTATCTATTGTAACAATCTTTGTGATCGTTTTAAGATCGTCTAGAATTTTTTAAACCTCATGGATTCCCCAAGGTCATATCCTGGTTTAAACGGCGCCAATTTTGTATTGTTCATCTGCAAGTTAATCACAAGTTCTATAATCGCCGAATAAGTGACTCTAGACGCAAATTTGGGCTTTCGTTTGTATGGATGAAGTATTAAATTAAATTCTGATTACAAAAAAAAATGTTTGTTTTTTTTGTACATTTATAAACAGGAGAAAAGAAAATGAAAAATACTTCCAATATCTTTTCTTCCATCAGCACAGTAACTCAAACAGGACCTTTTTCGACAACCGATTTCTATTCTCTTATTATAAGACATTAAACGGGGGGGGGGGGTAAGGCGCGGGTAGTGACAGACTCGACTTTCGACTCTGACTGGGGTTTCTGCTCTCCACTGGCTGAAAAATCGCGTTGCGGTTTCTTTTATAGGTAGGCACTGGGCGAAATTTGGCGCGTCTGGGATTCTCATCCAATCAGTCCCTCTTTATTACATCGTACTCTGATTCACCTTAGTTGACTAATTGGCCACATTACCTGTGCATATTAATTAGGTGATTCCCCAACAGAAATTAATTTTTTTCATTATCTTTTTCCCATACAAGCCAAAACATCGGCCTTGACTTTTAAGTCAATTCGAAGACAAAACATTACTCGACAACATGTCACAAAACAATATTATTATTAATGTTCCCGAAATTAATTTTTCCCCCTTTTGCATTTTGCATCAGAATTCAGACCGCTTTTAACCAGTAAAGCCACCTGTTGGTACCCCGTGATCGCTCACATAAATAAAAGCTCTAATTCAGCTCTCATTCACCTCTACTGGGACAATTTTCCTCCTTCCTAGGTGGTTGGGTTACACTCTGTCAAGGCATCAACAAGTGTTAGCAATTTTATAAATTTTCCATTTCAATCCTGGAATAAAAGTATGCATACAAAATATCCTTTATAATACCGAAAATGGTTATTTTATTTACCTCCTTTCCAGGAGGTTAAACACAAAGTCAAGTTACATTTTATCAAAATTTTCCTGTGCAATTAACTAAATTTGAACTTGGAACACACAGATTTTCAGTTTGTGTCATTAACCACTTAGGATGAATTGAAGAAGATTTCTGTATTAAATGTATTTTGTAACGAATAGCTGATCTGCTAAAGATAATTTCAAAATGCAATTTTCTTTCCCTGATTGTTTGGTGGTCGTCGTAACAGCAAAGACGTTAGGTTTTTCCCCCATTCTTTTCCTCCTTCGGGGTCTGTCTTCCTGCTACCACTTTTTTTTTTTTTTTTTTTTGCTCAGCACACACATCCGAACACCCGGGCAACGCCGGGCTGAAATGCTAGTTGAATATAAATTTAGAGTGTGCCGTGTGCCGATTTTGTATTAGGCCAACCGAGTTCCCACGCGTGAATATTAATAGTTTGTTTTAAATACAGTGTGATCTCCTTAAATGCTAATCATGGAATCATTAATAAAGATCGATAATCTTTTGTGCAACTGACCATATTTAGTACAAAGATTCATTTATGTCTGTGTCTAGTCAAATTTATTGCGTTTACACTCACCGGGGATTGATTTAGCAGATTTTTCTAGCCTTATGTTTATCTCAAGTATGTCTCTCTAAACAAACTGCAGATTTTTCACGAACTGCGTTTATCAGTGAACGGTGATAAAATAAAATAAAAATCTTCGACATTCCTGACTGAAACTTGGCGGACAAGTCAGGCACAGAATGATCTTTATTCGCACCAAATATAATTGGATTGAAGAAAGGAATGTGACTAGTGGGCAATGCCTTTGTCTCTATCCTACTTTCTCTAGTGTATCATTTCATAGCAAGCACTCGATTGAACTTCAGTTTATATTCCCTCTTATAAAAGTTTTACAACAAAACCTCGTCAAGCTACAACAACTGTCAATAATTTCCGTCCTCCACCCTCTCTCTCTCCCTCTATTTCTCTACCTACCTTTCTGTCTACCTAGCAAAAACTAAACAAAACTTTTATGAACAAAGTTTCTTCCTGTCTCTGGAACACGGAATCGCGGGTCTGCTTCCCAGCTGATTACAACATGGCGATTTTCAAGTTCAATGTAAAGAAGTTCTTATTGAGTCGCCTTCTTAAATAATCAAATTCGATTCTATCGCCACAATAATGGATGTAATGGTGGGTAAGTAGTTAATCTCGCAGACAGAAAACCAGACTGTGCTAAGTTCGAACCCAGTTCATTCCACAGAAACAGTTTCACTTAGGAATATTGGCAACCATCATGGGTTCTTTCCAATGAGTACCCAATGTTTTCCTAGAAAGAATTCTAATTAAAAAGATATCAGAGAAAAGAATGCCAACAATAATCATCTGAATCATAGGGAATGAATGAATCGTGTTCAACGACAAGCACAATCGACGCCTTACCCTCTAATGGTGTTTTGGCCTTGATAAGTGGTGACATTTTAGTAAATAAATTCTTATTATTTATGTTTACCTAAGTGTTATTCGGGGGGGGGTAGAGACGTACCCTATACCAACATTATTTCAGGCGTTCCATGAGAGTATTGATTCGACGTCTTTATCCTCTGAGCTACGACGTGCCCTTTTCTTCGATTTTGCAAGGTACGCTACTTTTCCGGGCTATTTTTTCATGACAAAGCAAATTGATCAAGTACAAAACATAAGAATGGTATGTTGAGATAGAAGTAGAACGACGGTGATGGGGAAGGATATTGATTGATTTTCTGCTTTATTTGTTTCGTGCAAGCAGTTTGGCTATTAAACATCCGGTTGGTAACGGAGGACAATTTTTCGCGCGGAAATACTCACCAACTCGCTCCTCCAAAAAGGTCGCATAGATTCCATTCTTAATTCTTCTTCTTCTTCTTCTTCTTCTCCTCCTCCTTCTTCTTCTTCTTTTTTTTTTTTTAAATTCCAACCGAACAAATAACTCGAAATTCGTAAAAAGAGCCTTAGGGTACAGAATAGTTTACAATCGAGAACAAATTTAAAATAATAAAAATATTACTATATATGCAGCATGAAGTTAATCGGAGTTAAGTCATCGCCATATTGTTTTTTCTGTCAGTAAGGTGCATGAACATTGAAATAAAATTATGAAATAAAAAATCTTACAATCAGTTTTCATACCTTAAATTATTGGTGTTTTGTTACTTTTTTTCTGGTGAATTACACTCATAGAAAAAAGAGTATATATAGATATATCTTTCTTTCTTCTATATAAATAAAACAGTAGATGTTTGTGTGTGTTAATATTTAACAGTTAAACTCTTAAACTACTGGTCACATAACACCGAAATTAACAGGAAATAGTAAGTATACACCAAGGATGGTTTCTAGGTGGATAGAAACTTTGCTTGAGTTAATAAATAACTCGTTCAGACATATGTCGGCAAAATGAAATCCGAAATGTTCATTTACACTGGGCGACATGTTTTTGCTTCTTTCTGCGCATGCTCACATAAAATGCATTTCTTCAAGTTTATTAATGTTTATATTTATTATGTTTCTCAAGATTACGGAATCGGCCGAGAACGCGGCTGGAACGCTGAATCCTTTTCGATTCTAGCTGATGGCATCGAGTCATTTTATTTTTGTTTTTGCTTTGTCATCATGTCTTTGAGATTTTAAATATATTTAAACGTATTTTACGGCAAGCGGAGTCAACGTATTTATTTACTTTGAATAGAGATCTTGAATTGCACAAATTATCATATGGCCAGACGATAAATTCAGTTGGTAATTAAGATTTCTGCAATATTGGATGACCTTGTAAAATAGCAATCTTGGCCCCTAGAAATGATGTTGTTAATATGATCAATTATAATCATTTGCAAGAGTGATCAATCCATTGATTGTGTTATTGATGTGGATCAGGCAGTAGAATTTCCTGTAGAATTCTCTACAGCGGCCTGGAATACCACATCATATTGAATGGATGGACCTCCAGTTATATTATTAAGAAATCATCATCCACCAAAACTGTGTAATGGCACACGGTTAACAATAAAATATTTGAAAACTAATGTTCTAGAAGCCATTATATTAACTGAAAATCTTAAAAGAGAAAATGTGTTCATTCTCTCGGATTCCCCTTATTCTTTCTTAGGGTCCATTTCAGTTCAAGCGTTTCTAATTCCCAATAAAAATTTGTTTTGCCATGTCTATAAATAAAGCTCGAAGATAAAGCCTCTAAGTTGTTGGAATTAATCTTCAGGCGCCATTGCTTTTCTCATGTCCAGTTGTATGTGTGCGCTCTCGCATTAGAAGTCCTGAAAAACTCTACATTTACACACCTGTTAGATGCCACACACAAGATGTTGTTTATGTAGAGACTCTTCAAAAAAGGTGCATTCACCAGTGTTCAAATATACACTGCTTGAAAGTAAATTTCAATTATTTCATTAACAGCATAGATTACAATGTCATCTTTATATATATTGTACATTAAATAGTTCAAACAAAAAGAGAGTTAACACTTTTTAGATATGCACTAAAATATAAAATAAAATTTCCAATTCTTATATAATATTTTGAAAGAAGGATTAATAGAAAAAAAGATTCAACTAGAAAAGAGAATTAGAGCTAGTGACGAGATCTCTCTAAAATAAACTTACTTACTGCTTCTTCATGGGGGATGTGGAAAAAAGCCATTCTGAATTAATGTTTCGTTTAATCAATAAGATGCATGAGGACGAATATTCACATATATCAAATACAACCTACCAATGTCAGGTACTTCAGCTAGTATATATATATATATATATATATATATATATATATATATATGTATATAACTTTGCATTTTGAAGGGGGGGGGACAAATTAGAGCTATGGTTGAAAGTTGCCCCCAAAAAAGGGCAAGGAGAGCTGAATTAGAGCCATTAATTTAGGTGGCAAATCCCAGGAGATTGCTAGACGACCCTGCTGGTCGAAAAAAGAAACAGCTTAGTTGCCGATGTGAAATACATTTTCTTGGTAAATGAAAAACAATTTCGAGAACATTAAACAATATTATTGTAAATATGATTATTTTGAAGTATATAGCTATGTTTATATATGTATATAGCTTACAGGTTAAGGCCGAAAATCAACCGGCTTGTGGGAATCGCTTATAAAAAAAAAACTTTGCTCTGCGGAAAGTTATCTAATTGGTGTGCATGCGGGAGGTGGCAATTATCCAATCAAGGCGAACCAGAGTATGTCCGGTTGGGCGCGGATTGCTTGGATAGAACTCATAGACTAGCCAGACCCTATAAAACCTTTCCTTTATAAGGGGCTGCAGAGCAAGGACAAATCAGTTGAACTCAAGTTTGGGAGTCTGTTTGGACTCGGGAGAAGATCCACCGCCCCACCCGCGTGCAAACACTCGTTCACTGACCGATCGATAAACAAGGAATCGGTTGTTAACAACAAGAAAAGGGCTCCGTTTGAACAAGTATCCAAAAATAAAAAGATAAAAAATAAAGTCGATATTTTTTCCTGTTGATAAATTGTATAATTATTTTTTCCTTCTCGCGAATAATTAATATTTGTACGAAAACTAAAACCAGAGTCAGCGTCGATTATTAATCGTTATTACTTGAGTTGATTCCAGTCTTGTTTTATGAATGAGTTATGGCTCTTTTTGCACTACGATGTCCACTCTCCCAGCCATTACATTTTTCTTTTAGAAAGGTTTAGTTTATTGCTAATTGTATAAGATTGTCTTTAATCGTGTTCGAGAAATACCGAGAGTTGCCCAAGCATTTTTGTGCGGGCAAGATTGATTACGAGTTGCTTTTTGCCCTTGTGTAACATATATCGAGGGAAAGAAGAAAAATATCACCTTTTAACTATCTATTAGATATACAACACTAATTAGCAGACAACTGATTATCCAACGACTCTATTTATTTAGCCAAAATTACGAGAGGGGGTGATAATCTCACTGTCGCCAAACTAGTTCACTGGGCGGCTGACACATAGTTAACTGGTTAGTGATGGAACTGTGTGTAGAGAGAAATGAATTTATTTGTTAACAGGGCATTTGCTCGTAATAGTCTCCCTTTATTTTGCGACTGGCATGGATATTTGGCGTTGCTCGGGTGGACACGAAGTTCGGTTTGAGATTTATATAATAGATTATATCTTATTGGGCTTAAATGTAATCGCAATTATAGCTTTACAGAGAAATGTAAATGCAATGTTAAATGAAAATAAATTTCCTGTTTCCATTAAAAATGTGGAACTGCGAGAAGATCATTGCAGTTCTGTTTCAGTTTAGAGACATAGTAAGTTAGTATTTATATAATTAGTTGATATGACAAAATCAATCGTAATACATGTATAAAACAACATTTGCTACCGGAACAGTTACAGAAACTCGCCAAAAAGCCAGCGGACAACAGAAGATACTGCGTTTCGAAAGAAATGGCTTAATTTTTAGGTTTGTATATAATTATGTTTATCGGCTGTTTTCACTTGTGAAGTATTTAATTTCAGCTTTTATATAATATCGAATCGCCAGAAGAGAAAACAAACTGTTTCGAGGATTTCCTCTTCTTAGTTATTTCGCTTGTGCACTTGAAAATAATCGTGTTTGCGGACTATTTTCACATCTGGAGTATTTCATTTCAGTCTCCAAATAATGTCGAGCTATCAGGGGAGAATACGCACTGTTTCGAGACCTTTTCGTCGACGGATTTTTTGCGTAACATCCCCTCCGCTGATATGAGGCGTCATTATCTGAATTGCGTTTGAATAAACTGTTTAATAAAATTAATGTACATACGTTAAATCATCATTAAACTAGAAATAAATTCGATTTTTTTTTGTTTTCACAATGTATTGAGAAATGTAATGTTAAAATATAGATATTTTTACTCGTACGTTTCGTAGCAGCCATATTGAAAATTTCTGGATAACAATGGGAGAGATTAAAATACGATTGGCAACAGGTGCTTCATGGAAACTGCTTTTTATAAAACTTTTTAGCATCGATGCGCCAGTTAGCGAGTAAGTTCTTCTGCATCTTGTTTTAAATCTAAGATAACCAAATATTGATCAGGATAAAATAGAAAATCGAATCAATCGATAAAATATAAACTTTGTTTTCTAACAACTGAAACTCATATTTGATTCCGTGATCAGCTTTATGTATGCACCTATTCTTATGAAAGCAATCGATCATGAAGAGAGTGAACCGACTTTATTTTATAAGTAAATACATACAACGGTGATGCATTCCCGTATGCTTCGTGTATAGATTTATGTATACATGTGTATAGGACCAGCCTACAGGAAAATCGAAAACCATCAAATAAAAAACCTCTTTCTCTTTTTCTCACTATTTCTCTTGCCTTCTCTTTATCTTTATTCCCCTCGCCCTCTCTTTCTCTCTCTCCCTCTCTCTCTCTCTCTCTCTCTCAACATCAAAATAAAATATAATAATATACTTATATACAGGGTGGAACGATAAATTTGTCGCCTTAAAGAAAAGAATACTACAGCTTTATTTCAAAACTTTTATTGAAAAAAAAACAATTCAGGTAACTTGATTATGTAGTAAGGCTGACATCTATTCGATGTAGCCGCATTCAGCCCAAATCACCGCCTCGATACGGGTCCGGAACTGTAAGCATGTCTTTTCTACAAGCGCCGGTGGGAATTTGGCGAATACTCGGCGAATGGCGGCGATCAGGTTGACTTTGGTGTTGTAGGTGGTCATGTTAGTGATGTTCTTAACGTATGACCAAAAGATGTAGTCCAGCGGGGTTCAGGCCGAGGAAGGATGTGGGCAGTGAGAGATTGCTAGTTCGAAGAATAAGAAGAATAAGAAGAGATTAGACTTTGCAAACAGGTATGTAATTTGAACATACGAAAATTGAGCAAAGTATTTTTCACTGATCAAAGCAAGTTTAATTTATTTGGAAATGATGTAAAAAAAAAAACAATGTAAAGAGACATACTGGTGAAAGATTAAGTGGAAAGCGTACTAAGAAAACTGTCAATTTTGGAGTCAGAAGCGTCATGGTATTTGGAATGTTTTCTAGCCAAGGTACAACGCCTCTTGTCTACTTACAAACTCGTTTAAACGCGCAGATCTATAAAAACATTGTTCAAGATCATGGTGTGCCAATCATACAGAATTCAGGTTTCGATAGGGCTACCTTTATGCAAGATAATGCACCATGTCACAATGCAAAGGTGGTGATGAGTTACCTTAGCGAGCGAGATTTCGAAATTATGGATTGGCCATCGCAAAGTCCTGACTTAAATCCAATAGAAAATCTTTGGAAGACCTTAGGAGTGAAAGTTATGGAACGAAATCCCAATAACACGGAGGGTTTGTGGTTGAAGCTTCAAGAAGAATGGCCTAAAATTAGTATCGAGGATTGTCAGGAACTAATTCGTTCTTGTAGTCGAAGATGTGCAGCTGTCATTGAGAGCAAGGGTTCATTTATTAAATATTGATTGTACATGTATTTTTATTGATTTTTGGCTGTTTACATTGTTTTTCTCAATTTTGTCCCTTATTTTTGGACGTTCCTACTTTCAAAATAAATAAATAATTGTTATAATTCTTTTCCTATCCTTTGCAAATAATTAAAATTTTAGTATGTTATTATGGATGATAACGACTACCAGTTGTCAAAATTTCAGCTTTTCACAGCTTTTTCTAACAAATATTAGGTTTTAAAATGTTGTCCCTTAGTTCATATATATACAGGGTGTCCGTAAAGTTACTATACAGTCTTATTGTTTTATTGTATTATATTTGTATTAATAGTTAATATTTTTTTACAGGTTTATTTAATCAAGCATGCCACGCAAGCTAACTTTGGAAGAGCGCAAATTTATTTTGAAGCGATATTGGAAAACAGAAAACGCACAGGATATAATTCGTGATTGGAATCATTATTTTAATACAGATCCTCCAACACGTTTGGCTATTTATAAACTTCGAGACAAATTTGATGATACTGGCTCAGTTGCCGATGCTCCGCGTTCTGGTCGGCCAAGTGTGTGCACTGAACAAAATTTGGCTACAGTTGCTGAGGCATATGGCAGAAGCCCAAAGAAATCACTTCGCCGTGCTAGTGCAGAAATTGGTATCAAACGAACCTCTCTACATAAAATACTCACGAAACTCCACATGAGACCATACATTCCGCGCCTAATTCACGGACTTCTTGAGGATGATCCTGATCGCAGGTCTCAGTTTTGCGAACAGATCGTCAGGATATGTGAGGATAATCCCACTTTCTTGGACGAGATTGTGTGAACTGATGAAGCCACATTCAAACTTTCGGGACACGTAAATCGTCACAACTGTGTTTATTGGAGTGACACAAATCCTCATTTTACGATCACGTCCCAATTGAACCAGCCTGGAATAACTGTCTGGGCAGGAATATCGTCTGATGGAATTGTGGGTCCACAGTTCTTCGACGGAACTGTTACAGGAGAAAGGTACCTGGACAAACTGAGAAATTTCATCGTACCGGCATTGAGACAACGACCAGATTTCAATAACGTGTACTTTCAACAGAATGGAGCCCCACCCCATTATGCTACAGCTGTCCGAAATTTACTGGATGAGACATTTCCTGATAAATGGATCGGCAGGCGAGGGCCCATTGAATTTCCTCCACGATCTCCAGGCATAACGCCAATGGACTTCTTTGTCTGGGGAGTCATCAAAGACTCTGTGTATTCGAGAAAGCCAAGAAGTGTTGAAGATCTTCGACAATTTTTTATTGATGTATTTGCCAACCTTGATCGTGACTTGTGCACCAAAGTTTGTCAGAGTGTGGTGTAACGTTATCGAGAATGCATTGGAGCTGAAGGCCTCCAATTTGAATATTTATCATAGAAATTGTTTGCCTTGATTGTTACAGTCTTTTCGGATGTAACACGTGTATTTTCTGAGATTTTTATAAACATAAAAGTGTTATTTCTTTTTATTTCTTTTGTTACAAATAAATATTTTAATACAATATCTTACTGTACTGTTAATATATTACAGGGTGTCTGTATAGTAACTTGTAAGACTGTATAGTAACTTTACGGACACCCTATATATATATATATATATATATATATATATATATATATATATATATATATATATCAGTGTTCGTGAGTCAAAATGCTATACGTATTATTTATACCTGTCCTGAAACGGTTATTCTGATAACGCACACAGAGACAAACACTCACTTATACACACACATACACACACACACACACATATATATATATATATATATATATATATATATATATATATATATATATATATATAAAGCGAGGAAAACATCTGTGTATAGCTTAAAGTGTATTTATTTCAGTGTGTATTGGCTTTATTAACTTTTAAATACACGCAAGCGTGTATTAGAAAACTGTTTATTTTGCGCGTGCATTTGTGTTTTTGTATAAAAACGCCTTTGAATAAATCGTGTATATATCTGTGTAAACACGTATGGGTGCGTATGTCGCGTTCACAGCATTCAGTGCGCATAATTCAGGCGGACATTGATATCTAATTATACTACCACCTTCGTTAAGGTCACCATCATAATTCACATCGTTTTTTTCCGTGATCGGATCAACATTTTGTTCAAGGCCGGCGGACACCATTTGCTTCGCCCATCCCCACTCATTAACACAACTGCGCGGAAACCCGATCAATCAACTCTGAAATAATAGTGTTTTACTTTTATGACTGGCTTTTATCGTAAAGCATTCGTAATAAAAATGTTATTGCCTACTCGACAATTTTTCTTGGAAAAAATGATCATGAAATAGCTCACCTCGTAAAGACGTTCGATTCTATATCCTGCAATTTTATTTTTCTGGATACGCTATATTACAGCACGTTGCCACTGTAAAGGTTATCCAGTGCTTAACTGTCTATTGTGTACGATCCAGTCGGTACCATTAATTGAACACAAATCACTTTTTTATTATAGTTGAATTTAGATTGCGAAGACAGACTCTTTTCAATAGTAATGACAATAGATACAGGCGTGTAAGCCAGATGTCGTCTATATGAGAAATGGAAAATTTCATATAGAAGTCCAGTTAGAGGCTACTCTAGTTAGGAGAACGTATCAGAATAGGACGTAATGAACAGGAAGTCCGAAATGGGACGTGGTGAAAAAGGAAGGAATGCCTGCTTCTTTAACCATTGTGTTCGTACGTTTGAACATTAATTTTCTTAGCCCTATCTTTACTTTTCTCTTGCAGGGATCGGTTAGAGGAAAGTTAAAATAACCTGTTAATGAATGACGTCGTTGAGCAAATTTATGTTCCAGTTTTTTTTTTGTTTTGTTTTGTTTTTTTTTAATTTTTAAAAAATTTATTTCTTACATTATTGCAGACACAAGGAGCGAGAAGACAGGAGCTTTGGATGCTATGTGACTACAACGACCATTTTATCACTAGTCAACAATAAAGACGAACCACTTTTTTGTGGTTTTTTTTGGGGGGGGGGTGTTTTGATTTTTTTTTTTTTTTTGTCTACAATACAACGACGACCAATTCTTTGGTCCAAAATGAGGTTTGTCGAAAAAGGAACAAAGATCTGGCTTTTGGGTCTTGGAGCTCGTGCTTTCGGGCATTATTTTTTGTAGCTCTATTTTCATTTTTTCTTTCTTTTTTTTTTCACTCCGGGCAGCAACCAGAGGGAAATTAACATAAGCTGTAAAAGAATCAACCATCAACTCGTATAATGCCATTAAACAAATACGTGTTAACGTTTATAGTAGTAGTAGTAGTAGTAGTAGTAGTAGTAGGGGGAGGAGGAGGAGTATATTATTGTTGACACAAAGAGAGACAAGGTATAATCTTTGGATGCTATGTGATCACTACGACCATATTTATCACTAGTCATCACTAGGGCTACGACAACAGCATATTCTTTTCATTGTTTTTGCTCTCGAGTGATTATCTGTTCATATCTTATATGTTGTTATATAAAGTGATGTGGTTCTCCGTTGATTAACTGTGTCTAACTGTGTCGGATATATATTCAAGAGCCAAAACAATGAAAAGAATATGCTGTTGTCATAGCCCTAGTTATCACTAACTACTTCAGTGAGACGAATAGATGTTTTCTATCTATAACTCAACAATATTCGTGATGAAATTCGAACAACACTCAACACTATGTTTATGGTTGCAATAGATCCGATACTTTATGAAATGGGTATAGTCGAAATCGCCATTCATTATGTCAATCACGTTGTTTGGAAAAAAAAACATGAACTAGCTTATCTGGTGGTAACGTTCCCGTGGTATCTTACAATTAGGTTGTGTATATCGTATGGCACGTAAAATAGTTATTTTACACTTAAACGCATCTATTGCAAACGGTTTATTGGGTACTATTAATCGAACTGTAATGGGATGAACGGATTAACCGATGATGAAGAATCGCTTGTGTCGTGCATAAAAGCCTGAAGGGTAATTTTCATAGAATCCAGGCGGACAGATATAAGTGAAAAGTGTTCACACGCGTTCACAAAATTAGGCGTTGATAGACATGGTAGAATTCACGGCGGCTGTTAATCTATGAAAGAAATTGAACCAAATTTTTTTTTAAAAAACTGTGTTTACTGAGTGGCTGTACCTAGTAAAAATATTTTCCCGGACCATTTTGTGGGTTCTTTTACAAACATAAGTTTCTATTCTACACATAGCTAAGGATAAATTTCTGAAAGTTATGAAAGCTAAATGGTCATAATATATTTGATGTGGTTTAAACATGGCAGAACCATTGCCATAATGCATAACGTTATCCTTTAAGATAATCACCTCTCTCTGGCAAATATTCAAATGCACCTATAAAGAAAACTATAGGGGCAGAACCCCTCATAAAGCAATTAATAAAAGTAAAACCATATTTATCAAACACTATATTAGAGGAGCGATATGGGGAAGTAAATAGTAACAAAAAGATAACATATAATTGTGCTATGAGCATGATCAAAACTGGGCATAGTAGTGTACTTCATTCAATTACCCGTAACGTAGGTTCTTCTGTTGGTTTTTAATATTACGCATAGTTTCTTCGGGTCATCATGTGTTTGGTTGGTTGGTTTTGCTGGTATTCATTATAAACGAGTCACATTGCAACTGAAACGGAATGAGCTACTCTGAATAGGGACCTGATTTATACAGGGAATTCTAAGTAGGACGTTCAGCAGAAATACGTTTTGTTATAGAGCGCGGACACTCGTATGCAAATGCATACAAAATGAGAAATGCCGTCACCGTAAAGATAAGGAAAAAGACTACAAAATAATGTGTGCAACAGACAGAAGAGCACGTTCGAGAGCAGGTTCGAAAGCATGTTCGTAACGACGTTCGAAAGGACAGGCGTTAGAGAATACACTGTATAATATCCCATATATAAAACAATACCCCATGTATACTGGCTATTGAAATATTGTACTGGCAGGTACGAGAAGTTTACTTGACCTGTAGTGGGATACCACCTTCTTTTGCAGCAGACTTGGCAGTATCTCCTATGTATTCCAATTAATGTGTCCTGTGAATTTTAGACCAAGGAGCTTGCTTGTGTGTGTTTTTTTTTCTAAACTTTAACATCAACGTAATATGGAGTCAATTTCCCCTTCCCCATTGACTGGTTACGTACTACTTAACAATAAAGTAGAAAATAGAATTATTGCAAAATAAAATAGGTTGATTAAGTGTGATTGACAATATGTGATCTTTGTTTAATCTATCAACGTGAGCTACTAAGGTAGATTTCTCATTGTTTGAGTTTTATCATGATATTAGTAACATGAGTGAACATGAACCGATTTGAATATGCAATGATTCGAAGGTGTGTGTGTATATATATATATATGCGTGTGTGTATGTGTGTGCATGTGTGTATGTGTGTGTGCGTGTGTGTGTGTGTGTGTGTGTGTGTTTAAGTTTAATCTTAGAGGAAGAAACATGTAAATTGATAGATTCCAGATAGACTAAATGATTAAACTCATGCTTAAGGGAATGGATCTATAAGACATCACAAATAAATCACAAATAAATAAATATAGTTATCGGACTACATTTTTTTAAGTTGAATTGTCTTCCTCCTCATTATTCCAACTGTCTGCCTCTAATAATAGGAAGGATCTATATCAGACAGCAGTCTCAGACATTCACTAAGGAAGCGATGGACCAACATCTACAGTTCTCATCAGCGATGATTTGAGCTCGACCTTTTCCCCCTGTGCGAAGAGTTTGGTCATATGCGAGACATAAAATGATTTGATGTTCATTGTAACCTTATCGGAAGATAGGAGTGACTAAACCAAAAGAAACGCATGGTTAAGGAAATTCATAGTTATCAAAAAATAACATTAAAGTTGAAGGTATTTTGTCTTCAAGGATGTCCAAGACGACAGAAATGGACCTAGCTCTATCTTCGAGAGACTAACAAGATCCATAGTCCCTTTAGGCCACTGATGGCAGGATAACGGAGACGGACCCGAGGAAGCCAAATCGCGGTGGAGAAGGTATCGAATCATATTCAAACTATCCTTCTTTATTATGATATTTCTCAGTACTAGTCCTTGGGACATGCAATCAAGGAATTCGTCCCGGGCCTTACCGGAGCATCATTAAATAGTTGTACACTATATCGATTGGCTATACAATAAAAAGATTAATCTTATGTTTGATAAAATTATTTCTTATTGTTACAATCATGAATATATAACGAGTTAGTTAAACTAATAATTCGCAAAAATAAAATAAGAGTGACAGGTCGTTTAAAGGAAAAAAATATTACCTTTTCCATCGAGGTTTAAAAGCCAGTCTTTGCAAAATTAAAAAGAAAAACTAATGAGTCAGGAAATCCGCTCCAACTATTTTAACCGGCAATGTATATTAGACAAATTCAATTATTTTCAGCAAAGATGTGAATTAAAGCATTACAACTGCAACAGGAGAGAAATAGTGTGGGTGTGTGTGTGTGTGTGTGTGTGTGTGTGTGTGTGTGTGTGTGTGTGTGTGTGTGTGTGTGTGTGTGTGTACATGAGGGAGGGGGGAGAGGGAGAGGGAGAGAAAGAGAGAGAGATTTAGAAGATGCCGTTGCCGTCGTTTAACCCCCGGCATCTTTTACTGTCATTCTAATGTTATTTGTCTTAAAATAATTTGATATATTAAATACATTTAGTATTGTATGTTTTCACATTTTTCCCTTCGCTGATATTTTTTAAAGTTTATTATTTGTTTTGTTTTTTTTTTGTTGTTGTTTTTGTTGTTGTTGTTGTTGTTGTTTTTTTTTCACTTTTTTCAGGTTTTGCTGAGCCAACACTTTCGAGTAATTGCTTTGTCAGCAGAATTGCCTGACGACCTGATTCTGTAACCCAATCTCGAATCGCTTGGACTGTCCGGACAATTAACTGCACACGTGTGCGATTGTACAAGGATATTTAGTATGATGGCTTGCTGAGTGTCAGCGTCCATGTGTGTGTGTGTTAGTTTTGTGATTGCAATCAGTGGCAATGTTAGAGGCTCATAAGAAGCGGCGAGAGTGAAATGGATAACAGCCTTGACGGACGACCTGGTTGAGCCGAGTTCGAATCCAGCACCACATTTCAGAAATGTTGACAAATTAACATGGTCTCACTTTCATGTTTTTTGTTTGTTTGTTTTAGGAAGATGATTGATGGGATCGGATGAGCGTCAGTTCTAAGATAAATGGTTGACGGCACGGACTGAAAACATGGGTGTACCAAGTTCGAATCCAGTTCGTTTTGCAGAAACATTTTCATTAAACCCACACCTGACCTTGTGTCTTAGCTCCTGGAAAAGGCGGTAAATAAAATGAAAGGATTTAAAATAATTGATATAATCAACTAAATATGATTACTAAAGGTGACGATTCATAGCAAGTATTTGTTGATATCGGACTTGCAGATGACTATGCACTCGGAGTGAATTGGATAACAACGCGGACGGACAACCTGAGTGAGCCAAGTTCGAATCCAGCACCGCCTTTAATTCAGGAATGTGGGTAAACAGTCATGCGGTATTTTTTTCTGTATTCGGAAAGTCATTGCAAAATAACTTTGTTTATGGAAAATCTGCGTGTTTTTCTTCATTCTTTTTTTTTACAAGGAAGTCACTACTTATCAAGGCCCAAAGGCAGCTCGAGAATAAGAGTTAATAAGTGTAAGATACAACAGCGTAGTAACTGTTAGTAGTAACAAATTTGTATAATTTGATTATTTAAGGGGACGGCTCAGCGAGAACTTACTTGTATTGGACTTGAAGACGACCATATTGTAATCAGTTGGAAAGTAAGCCGGCAGAACAGAGTTCCACGAGCGGGCAGTTCTAGGAAAGAAGCTTTGTTCATGGAATCCACGTTTAGATTTAGGCACAGATAAAGAGTGGCAGGAATTATTGATAGTGATTTTAGCTAGAGGAATGATTTTTGCGAAAGTTTGGCAAGAGGGGCCATAGATTGGAGCACAGACGGGCACTTGCCATGAAAATAACGACGTGGCGAGACAGGCTAGCAACGTCTCTTATGTAGGAAAGAGGTTGCAAAGAAGAGAAAAAGAATCACCCACAAGGTTTTGAAGCCGGTTTTTAATTCTACTAACGCAGGATAGGGTGCTGTTAGCAGCTTCTGCCCAGATGTGGACACAGAACTCTATCCTAGGACGTACTTGGCTCTTATACAGGTAGAGGATTGCATCGGCAGTGAAATATCTACTGGAGTCGTAGAAAGATTCAACATTTTTTTTGGCGACCTTGGCAACGGATTTTATGTATGTACTCCATTTCAGATCAGGAGTGAAGGTCGGTGTTTGAAAGACGAGTTATTGCTGTGAATATCTTACAAGAAGGGACTAGAGATGGAAGATCAGTCAAGCATCTGTTAAGGAAATAACGATAGAGCAGATTCAGACATAACAAAGTTGCGTCTTGAGAAAACAGATTCTTGAAGTGATTAATGAAAAAGAGAATTAAACCAATCCAAACGTTCGTATCGTGATGGCCCATAGTTTGTACTTTTATTTAAGAAATTCATCGATCTTTTAATCAGTTACACAGAGCCACACAGGACACTGTTCTCTGTAAATAGACAAATTTGAGAGAATATAATAGTTTGTTTGAAACATTGTTTGTACTGTATAAATAGTTGCAAGATTTAAAAATCTTGGCACTGCTCGAATTAAAAAATGCCTGGATTAGTAACAAGATTATTACAGATATAAAAAGGAATCACCCACAAGGTTTTGAAGACATTGTAATGTAACAATATGTTTCATTTTCTACCTACCGATAATTTTTAATCTTCTAACAGTCATATGTAATATGGTGCATATTTTTTATTATTTCGAGGTTAATACCTCTTTTTCAAGCCCCTATAGGATCCATGGGTGAATATAATTAATTTAATGGATATGGGTACATCCAGGTTCTTCCTCCTTACAAAAGTATGATTTACTGCTAAGCCATGAATACCGACTGATAAAGCAACCTGGGAGAGACGTCAAAAGGTACACAACGTCAGGCTAAGAATACCAGCTTTGACGACGAACACTCGTTCAGTAAGGCGATACCAGGTTATTGATAGGAAGGCCCACTTATCTACTTCAAACGAATATATCCCTTTCCCAGGATATATGTATTGTAATAAAGTGATTCTGCAAAGACCGGAAAAGATGGTAGTCAATATCAGGTGAATAAGATGGAGCAATATCAGGTGAATAAAGCAGATGACGTAAAACTTCCCAATTGAAACTCATGACTTTTACCTGAGTGACTTTTGCTGTGTAAAGTCTCGCGTTATCATGCTCACGTACAGCCTCTTTTTATTGAGTAATTCTGTCCGTTTCCCCGATAAAGTAATTCTTAGATTATCCAGTTGCGAACAATATTTTACTGCAGTGATTGTCTGGTTATCCACGAGTAACTCATTACAAATCTGTCCTCTCATGTCCCACGTTAAAGAGAGCATAACCTATTGGGGATATAGTCCTTGTTTTAAGAACAAGCTGTGGACTTTTGTTTCGATCTAACTATTGTATTTTGCGTTAGACATTCTTATATATAAAACGCAACATTTTTCATCTCCAGTCACAATTCTTTGTAAAAATGGTTCTCGACGATTCCTAGAAAACAAAGATATGCAAATAATCAATCTTTGATTTCATTGAGCGCCGGTCAAATCGTGGGGAACCTAGTGTCCAAGTTTTGGCAGGTTTAGTAACTCGTGAAGGCATCGAAATGAATGTGGTATGGGTTATAGTGAATTGTTGAACTAATTCTCTGCTGTTTAACTTTGGATTGGCTTTCATGGGTTCCTTAATATCGTCTTCATCTATTTATTTTAGCCTTCCCTTATGTTGCCGATCTGACAGGTTAAAGTCTCCAGAAGAAAATTTTGCAAATCACCGTTGACATTTTTGATCGTTCAAAACATTCATCCCATAGACAATTCTAATATTCCCTGTAGCTTCTGCAGCTTAATTTCCTTTTTTAAATCCATAAACTATGCAATGACTCAGATGCTCCTCACTAACGTTGCCTTTTGACGGCTGAGACAATTAAACTTAATATTTTCCCACTAATTATTATACTTGAAAGGCAAAGCATGATATAAAGAGACGAATTCCTCAAAAGATATAGAAATGTGTACAAATTAGGAAGCTGAAAAGGGATGAAGTAAGATATGACGTTACTTTCTTTCCAACTAGATATGTATGTGTTTGCATTGTGTGTCTGTGTGTGTGTATCTGCGTCTGTGACTGTGTGTGACTTTATAAAATTAATACTGACCACTATCAACGTTGCTTACCTTCAGTGACCTAATGAGAACCGACGTGTACTATATCATATGTTCTTGTGCCATGATATAATTCTCCCATCTTCTTTGTTTGTTTATCATAATTCCATCAACCAGTCGGTCGATTTAACGGCTTAAGTTTAATTTTGACATTGCTAGTATTTGCACTTTACATAAACGAGTCCATATTCCATTACGGCAATACCGCACATCCTTATTTATTGCTTAAATTAACAGTTATCATGAAACAAACCCTACATTGATACTCTTGGGAAATAACGTATCTGAAAATTTACAGGATTTGTATTCCAATTCGTCTATTCCCATTCTACACACCATACTACACCGTTAAAGTAATATTGTACGAATCCAACGAATTTTTCCACCCGTCTCTGTTATGTTTCTGCGTCATGCTGGAAGAATTCTTCTTGGATTCTGATGGCCCGTCGCTATTGCACGCTTGAATATCTCAGCTCCGTCAATATGCTCCAGACCGATCGTCTTAGCACTGATGAAAAGAAGATTCATAAGGAGAAAGCACAGAAGAATGGGGAGGTTGTATCAGTATGCCCATGTTCTCAACTAGAAATTGCTGGATGTTCATGGCAGGGCGAGAAGGTGTACTGTTGTTGTGAACACGTGTAGATATAAACACGAAAATATGTGAAAATGCGATTATTGTTGAAAACTAAAGTTACCGTTATGAAGTCCAAAGATATGCTATATGATAACGCCATCCGTATATTTTTCTTTGACATATAGCTGGCACAGCAGAACTTATCTCGTTATTTTGCAAATTTTGAAAGTCGTATGAAACGCGAATAGATCTGATGACTTTGGTTTGGTGTATCATCACGAAATCTGTGCCGTTAATGCCTGGGATGATGGCATTATGACAAACGAACATAAACGATGATACTTTCTCAAAGAAGGATGCAGTTCTTGGGAGAATTGTATTATGATCCCACGACATATGCTATAGTACACGCCGGTTCTCATTAGGCCACCGAAGTTAAGCAACGTTGGTACTGGTCAGTATTAATTTTACAAAATCATGCACAGTCACATACGCAGATACACACACATGCACATACATATATATCAGATTGACAAAAAAGTAACATCGTATTTTTACTTCGTTTTGATGGGTAGATAATTGTGGTAAGATATCAGCTTCCCAAGTATTACCTCTTCTTTTGGGGGATAGTGTATAACTTATTCTATTTTCATGAGAGCAACTTTTCATGCATTACCTTTGGAAAGTATTACTAGAGCATATATTTATTCGACATTATACAATCTTCCCAGGCATCACCTTCTCTAGTAAAGAAGGTTGTGCGATATATATTCCTTTGTCGCGATATCACCTTCCCTAGATAACAGAAATATCCGGCCATGTACTTCCTAGTATAAAACAATACATAAGTGTATGTATATGTGTATTCATTCAATATTGTCATTAAAAATAATTTCAACTGAGTCTCCATTTACCAAGTAATGTAGGAAGTGTTATAAAGTTCTCTACAGCATTTGTATTCGAAACACGTATTCCAGTGCGTCTTCCATTAATCGCGGCGCGTCCTTAGAATTTCTCTCATTCCATGTTGCCAAATCGTTCTGTTGCTTTAATACGATACAAGGCCTTAATTTACCGAACCTAACGATTCATTTTGATGTCATCTCGCAAAACAAGTAAAACGTCGCTCATAGTTTGGCGCCATATGTCTAGAGCGTTTTCCTTTGCTTTTAGTCTTATTCTTATAGTAAATAAAACGCCCACCTTCCCACAAATTAACAGCACAGATTTCGTGATGCTACACCAAAACAAAGATTATCAAATCTATTCGCGTTTCATACGATTTTCAAAATCGTAGATTTAAATGTTTGCAAAGTAACGAGATAAGTTCTACTGTGTCAGCTATATATCAAAGAAAATATACGGATGGCGTTATCATATAGCATATCTTTGGAGTTCATAACGGTAACTTTAGTTTTCAACAATAATCGCATTTTTCACATATTTTCGTGTTTATATCTACACGTGTTCACAACAACAGTTCACTTTGTCGCAATGCCCTGAACATCCAGCAATTTCTAGTTGAGAATACTGATACAACCTGTGCTTCTCCTTATGAATCTTCTTTTCACCAGTGCTAAGACGATCGGTCTGGAGCATATTGACGGAGCTGAGATATTCAAGCGTGCAATAGCAGCGGGGCATCAGAATCCAAGAAGAATCCTTCCAGCATGATGCAGAAATATAAAAGAGACAGGTGGAAAAGTGCGTTGGATTCGTAAAAAATTAACTTTAACGATGTAGTATGGTGTGTAGAATGGGAATAGACGAATCCTGTAATATTCAGATACGCTTATTTAACAAGAGTATTAATGTGGGTTTTGTTTCATGATAACTGGGAATTTAAACAATAAGTAAGGGAGCGCGGTATTGCCGTGCTGGAATATAGAATCGTTTATGTCGAGTGCAGATACTAGCAATGTCAAAATTAAACCTGACAGACCGACAAAAGTTCTATTTTAAACTTTAGCTTTAAAACCGATCTACGTATATTGACTTCTACTGTGATTTGTAGGCGGATCTTATAATACTTCAAATTTAAACGTGATAGAGGTAAGGAAATGATATTTCGAGCGTGACCGACAAAATGCAATTTTAAAACTAACTGTGTCAACCCAATGAAAGTACATTCTCAAAATTGAAGTTTTATTATTTTGCGGCTATCCTCGGTTAGAGCGGACTGCGCACTAACAGACGCATTCTCATGACAGTTTTCTGAGCCTTACACATTCCGTGGTGGCGAATGCCAAAATAGAAGCGGATGTTTTGTTTGTGTTACACCATCAATAGAAGACTACTGTACCCCAAAGGGTTTCCTATACCCGCTTTGGTTTTTCAACAGAGATCCCATTTTTCTAGATGTATTGCCTTTTTCATGGCTGGGGAACTCCATCTACCCTTGCATGATAACCCTACAAAATATCAGAGGAAGATTAATAGTTGCTGCACCTTGTCCAAAGGTGACCCAGAATTGTGCAAGGAAAGAGCATTCATCTCCCTGAGGCATTATCCGCACTCACTTACCTGAATACATACAGCGCCTAGTATTCCCAAATAGCCATCCATCTCGTAATTACCAGGCTCAGCATTGCTTAACTTCAGTGATTTAACGAGAACTGGTGTGTCGGCGTGTTGTATATTAGACATTAGTAGAGACGAAAATATTTCAAACTTGAGGTCAACTGACAAATATAAATTTAGAAACATAAGCGTGACAGACCAAAGAACATACAGTTTAAAAGCTGAGCATTTGAACCAATATGTTATTAAAAACTCAGGCTTTTACTGACGAATTTTCATTTTTCTTAGTTTCGTTCCTCCCCAAATAAGACATAGTGCCATTGAGTGTAAGGGGTTACTGCCAATTAAGTGCATAATTTAATAAGGGCGATCCGAAGTGGAGAGGTGTGCAGCAAGACATTTGCTCGAACTCCATTTAAACCTCTGAGTTGCATGTTAGCACAATCAAGGAAACAGAAAGCAAGAAGGAAATCGAAAAGTCAAGCAGTTTGAGGTTAAAAACTTAAGTATGAAAATCAGACGAAAATGAAATTGCAGGCGTGAACGTTGTCTAATGAAAAAGCTATTTCAAAATTGAGCGTGCCAGACAGAGCGATAGACAGAGCCTTCTCTGAAGATACTTGGTCACATTTAATAAAAAAAAGCGCCCATTACTTTGTTTTGTTGTTTTTATATCTAATGTATATTTGGTATTTCATGTATATTGTGCAGGCGATGTAAACGCGTGAATATTTTTGATGCATCTATTTGTTCATTAACCATAACAGTGCTATCAGTTAACACATCAGCCATTCTTTCGAAAACATCATTTAACGCCTTTGTGACATTTTTACGTCTCCCCAGCCGCGGCTTCTTTTTCACAGAGTCGATTCTGTGACACGTAATGCAATGCGATTGGTTGAAAAAGGAAGATATTGACCAACATAAATGATAAAGTTTATGAACATGCTTTTACGGGCAATTTTTTTTATTATTTCTTTTTTTAATCGAATCATTTTATTTATTTTTTTTTACTTTATTTTATATTTTTGTGTGTGTGTTTTTTTGTGTGTGTTATAGCCTGCATTTTTTTCATTTTTTAGGTTATATTGATTTTTTTTAATATTTTGCTCGTATTTTTTTCTTTCTTTTCCTTTTCTTTATTCTGCTTTCATTTTCTGCGTTTCATATTTATTATAGATTTTTAATTTTTTTTTCATCGTGGCATCATTAATTAATTGCTTTGCTATGTGTATATAAACATATAAAACATCAAACAACTAGTTGTATAAAGTTATGCAGCTGCAGTTGAAAGATTTATTAAACAGTCACACGATTGACCAGTTCGAATTTCGGACCGTACTGATTTTGAATTTCATGTAACAAAGTTGTATCCAAAAAAATGTGGGAGACGTATGTAAATTCTAGAGACACAGACTATGAAATAGGCAAGTTAGTATTTTTTGTTATCTTTTTATTATGTCATTGTGAGCATGTTATTTAAAAATGGTTAACTTTCAACATTAAAAAACAAAATCTATCTATATATCTATAAAAGTGAAATTGTTTGTGTGTGTCTTCTCTACCAAACTACTTTAATTTCTACCAAACTACTTTAATCTAAAAACTTGAAATTTGACATGAGGGTTATTGAGATTTGGGAAAATCTTTTTAATAGGTTTTCGGCCAGAGATTTGGCTGTCAAGGGGTTAAAGTAGAACAATTTACCTTTGAAAACTCTGCCAAACTCCTCCGTCAATTTGAGGTATAAACACTTGAAAATTTAGATGTAGGTTACTTGGACATGAATCAAACTTTTAATTTGATTTGAGTCCAAAACAATAAATGTTTAGGGGTCAAAATTGGGGCCAAAGTATAAAAAATGTGACTGCGGTTTCAACCAAATTACTCAGACAATTTTGGTCTAAACATTTTACATAAAGTATATTCAGACATAGGGCAAGTTTTTTAATTGGTTTTTGGCCGAACATTTGAGCTGCCAAGGAGTCAAAGTTTAAAAGATTTGACCTTTGCAGTCCCTAGAAAACTATTTAGCCAATTTTGGGTCGAAACATTTGAAATTTAACATAGAGGGTATTCAGATATGGAGCAGGCTTTTTAATCAGTTTCTGGGCGAAAATTTGTCTGCCAAGAAGTAAAAGTTGAAAAAATTAACCTTTGCAAACTCTACTAATCTCCTCTGCCAATTTTGGGTCTAAACTGTGGAAATTTTAGATGCAAGTTACCTGGACATGAGTCAAACTTTTTAATATATATATATATATATATATATATATATATATATATATATATATATATATATATATATATATATAATTTAAAGGAGATTAGAACAATAGTCTAAAGAGCTGAGTGTATTTTAATGTAATAGTGAAATTACTAGTTTAATTAAAATACATGAAAGAAAAAGTGCTCGTTGTAATTTAGATATATAATAGGCTCGATAGGTAAATATCCTAGAGCTAATTTAATATTTAGTAATGTGATTGATAATTTATAATTATATATATATATATATATGTATATATGTATATTCATATATATATATATATGTGTGTATGCATATATATATTCATATATATATATATGTATATGCATATATATATTCATATATATATATATATGTATATGTATTTATATATTCATATATATATGTATATGTATATGTATATTCATATATATATGTATATGTATTTATATATTCATATATATATATATATATATATGTATATGTATTTATATATTCATATATATATATGTATATGTATATATATATTCATATATATATACATATATATATATACATATATATACATATATATATATATATATATATATATATATGCAAATAAAGTTATGAATATAATATTTAGGGCCCGAGCAAAGCCGTGCTGAACTGCTAGTATATATAGTATAAATGTCAGCCACAATACGAGTATAAGCAATATCTACAATGTTATTATCATTTGTTTTATTTATTATTGGGGAGGGAGGCAATAGATGGCGGTTACGCACCACATTTCTCTTCCTCGCCCAAATCTTAAAATTTACAAAACAATGATGTGCCCAAGTTACTCACCATGTTGCTAAAATATGTATACCATGATTCATAATGGTAATTAAAATAGTTTAGCAATTTACTCGACAAATAAGCATTATAGAGCCTATTAAAATGTTGTTATAGGATAGAACTTAAAATTTATATCGAGTACTCATAACCCTAGCTCTAACATTTCACAACTGAGAACGGAAAAAAATCTAAATGTGACATCGAACAGATAATACACTTTACTCCAAGTCAACGTATGTTTATGAATAATTACATTTTTTATTGGATAAATAAAAATTGATTTATTCTTGTGAATTGTTATGATAGCATATTCATAACTGTTGATAATCATTCGGGTGACCCTGTCGGTTAAGATAAAGTTTCACGAAAGAATTTATGGGAGAAAAAGTATTTCATTTTTTTAAATATTTTTTTTTTTAATTATTTGATTCTTTGATATTTTTATCGTGTTGAAATACATAAATAGGGTCATTCGTATCTATAATTGAAGAAGCTCAGAGTTGAGTTCGGCTATTTCGTCGTAATGAGGTCAATTGATGTCAGATAAGGTCAGATTCTCAGCTTCCACGAGAAGAAACCCCAGAGAGTGTTTGTTAGCCGAGATACCATCCGAGACGATGTCATGCCCAATGTAGATATTATCTAGTAATGTTTTGAGGAGATAATAACCACGCCCTTGAATGAAGATTCAATATTTAATTATTGTATCAGATCACAAACAAAAGGAACATTAAACGTTTCTGAAACTCAGCAATATCATATTGTGGATGAACATAAAGGCGAAATTAGCGTAAAATCTATCATAAAAAATGTCAATACCATTTTATTGCATAACGATTTCATCTAAATCTCTTCTATCGTGACGTTTCCTCTACGCAATTAAGACAACGTCGTCCATTTCAATTAAGAATCCAGTCGAAGATGAAATAAAATTCTATTCTGCATATATAAATAACATTAGATATTTCAGCCATCTCATTGCTGACGTAGCGAATTATTCATTTTGTATTGATTGTTTCAGTAATGTTTCGCTTCAACATTATCTTCAGAGCGAAATCATGGCTTTACATTTCTGCCTCTAAAGAGTCCGTTTCGTCGACACCTTTCGATTCAGCTGTAAGTTATACAAAATATTAATATGATAATAATTATACATATATAATTATTGTTCGTAGGTAAAGAAATCATGACATATTCATTTACATGCGTTCCACGAATTCAACATAAACAACAATGTCGTGTACGATCGCTTCTGAGATGATACGGACTTTTATTGATATCAACTCTATTCATCAACATAGCGTATAGACACCAAGTTCGAGTTAAAACGTAGCATAAACATTAGAGTATAGTTCACTTTCAGATATTCAGAAATTCAAGAAGACAGGGGAGAATTGTAATTACAATCAACTTTTAAAGACATACAAATGTGGCACTATTTGTTTAGGTGCCTCTCTCGGCGTAGTAACATAGATAGTGATGGGGCCTGTCCCGTAAGAGTTAGGCAATAGATTGCCCATTATCCCATTCTTACAACACTTTCTCTTTCTTTCTCGTCAGACCAGCATGCAATGAACACGCATATTTTGGTGTCTTCGTTGGGAGACGAAGGGGAGGCACCCCTTCTTCCAGCGCAAAGAATTAGCTAAGTTAGCCTAGGTAAGGTAAAAGAAGACAGTTGTATTTTTTTAATTAATGTATAATGTATAATATGTAAATTAAAATAAGTAAATTCTTTTTTATTCTACAAACTGTGTTGCGTATCATTTGTCACCACCCAAGCTGACATCACAGTCAGAAATTAAGACCAAGTCGACATCGCAGCCAGATGTTTATTCCGAGGTCCTGCTTCTCCAACTGCACTCACATGCAAAAGTTCAAGTGTAATATAAACAAACATCTTGCTGCTCAACTCCATACATAGTATCCCTGCAACGTATGTTCCTGATTGTAGCCCCCTGTGTTAAAGTTGGACTGTGCCTTGTTTGGGGTGAAAATGTAATTAAAAAAAGAACAACTGAAGAAGCAATGAGCTGAACTGGGCTTCAATCAAACAGAAGAAGTTCACACCACTGAGGTATGTTTTATCGTTTTTGAAACATCGTTTGTTTACACCGGTGGGGCCTGATGTCATTCGCATGACGAAGCAAGTAACTCTCACCCGGGGAAATGATCATTTGTTAACACCGGTGGTGCTAGAAAAGTCTCAATGACGATCAGATAACACCAGTAAACGGATGGGTTATAATTTGGTGCCTATCGTTTGATCGTGTCAAACACCCAGGGAGCTGGTTGCTGCGCTCAGAACGTTTTTGAAATCAGGTAACACTCCCCAGCAAACGAGCATGTCATATTGATGCTGTAAAACCAGGATACACCCTGAGTTATTACAAAACACAACATCATTCTTAATCACGAAACGATGACCAACATTGTCATCTTGGTGCCTTTAAAACCAGGATTATATGTCGCATAGGAATAAGCTCGACCTTGCGAGTTAAAAACAACGATCATAAAATATCGAACAAAAAAAATCACAACAAACGGATGGCTTATAACTTTGTGTCTATCGTTTGATCTATCGCCCGGTGAGCTGGTTGCCGTTCCCAGGACATTTTTCAACGCAATGAAATCGAACATATAAACAGAAAAACAACATGAGAAAAAAGAATGTCAAACGTACAGATATATATAAAAAATCATATTTTAATGGGAAAATAATTTTACAAAAATAAAAACACTTTGCTTGTCTTCTGTCTGTATAATTCCAATTTCCAACTATGAAGGTCTTGATATCTAATTAATTTAATCAGTTCGTCATCCGTCAAGTGAGAAAATACCTCCGTAAAATGAATAGAATATCACGTGTTGTTGCGTACGGATGATGAACGATTCGTATCATAAGTGTTCGATCGAGTTTTTCCTCCCCAACACCACATCCATCCTTTAACGCAGGAATTAATGAGTAACTTGTGCATTTAAGGCATTTTAAAATGGTAGATGTCTCTAGCGTTTAGATATGTTCATAGATTAAGAATAGGGCTCTTAATTAAAACTGACGAAAAATCACTATTGCGGTGTGTCTGATATTCATACAAAACATGAAAAAGATACAATGTATGTTGGGGAAAAACTGGAAGCATTATCCTGCATGGAGATGGGATTATCATCCAAATTCTAGCTAAAGTAGGGTAGAAAATGCGCAGTCAACATATTAATGTACTTGGTCGAATTAATCCGACCTTGCAAGCGAACTATAGGCCTTGGATCATTGGTACTAATAATGCCCCACACAAAAACTGAACCTCAACAACCTTGCAGCGTTGAAACTGAGCACTTACGATTAAATTCTTCGTCTTTCCTCCGATTGACGTACTGCTTATCATCACTGTCTAGCTTATTGAACTTGCTTTCGTCGCTAAAAAGCACTTTTGACCAGTATGAAGAGACATGACCTTCACTGTATCTGACGAAGTCTAGATGGCGCTTTCTGGTCTTTACAGAAATCATTGGATTGCGTCTTGCAACATATCCTCGCAAATTAAGTTCCTTTAATCGGTTCTTGACAATAGAAAAAGAGTTCTTTTTAACAAGATTGCACTGTTGTTGGAATTAGGGAACCGTTTCAAATCTGTTTCTTAGGCTGCGGATTGTATTTCCTGTTAGAAGTACGACCAGATTTAGGGCAATCACAAACACTGCCGGTGTTTTGGTGCTTTTGCACAGTTATTCGTACCGTTTTCTCATCACATTTACATCTGCGGCCAATTTCTCGATTGGATAAACCAGAAAGGTGGAGATTAATGAGCTCCTGACGATCACTAAGATAAAGTCGAACATATGGACAAAATGTTACGTTGTATTACCTGGAATAACAACAATTGCGATTAGAGATGCTTTGTTGCCTGTTGGTGGATATTTTAAACTGATTTAGGGGCGATAATTTAAGCTGGTTTTAAGCGAATTTTTGCTGCAGACTTTCTTTTTGCCTCCGTAATTTGAAGTTATTTTTTTTAACTGACGTGAACTCTAGAATATTTCAATTAAAAGTCAAATATGAACGAGTAAAATTATAGAGGAATAAACGGCGAATCAAATGAGATATAGTTTGTTCAAACAGTTACATTAAATTTAGTTTAAATTTGCAGTTTTTGGAAAAATTAAAGTGCGGACGTTCTTTTTACCGGCACTGTATATTCGTACGTGTAAAAGTGAGATTGTCTTTATATGTGAGGATACTTCTCATCCTATATGCTTAACGGATTTTTTATCTACAGATTTAAAATTTGGTATATAGGGTATTTAGACACGCGAAAAACTTTTTAATCGGTTTATATCCGGAAAAAGGGCTGTTAAGGGGTCAAAATTATAAACATGGTACGTGGGTCATCATCGGTTTTTTTTTATATTTTGTCAACTGTTTCACGAATACGCATACGTGAATCGTTCACTTGTCAGGCTTATGTTAAAAATAAGTAAGTTTGAAAACAATTTTAAAGAACGTGGCAAGCCGGCCAAATGTTTATCGTACTTAACTTACTGTCTTTAGGGTTTGGTTTCGATCTCAACTCAAGTATTCTTTTACTTACAAAAGTATTTTATATTTACGTAAAATGTTTAGAAAAACAGATTGTTCATATATCTCAGTTTCTTTCCGTTTTTTTTTTTTTTTTTTTTTTGCTTCATTTTTTTCGAAAATATTTGCATTAATTTAAATACATTTATGCGTATTTTACGACAGTACAACGCTGGGCGGCTAACTAGTATATATATATATATATATATATATATATATATATATATATATATATATATATATATATATGTAATTATTTTTTTTTTACTATAATAATTAAATACCTACAGACACTAGTGTTTCATCCTTTCGGAATTCTTCAGTGCAGGGTGTCACGATTACTACCAGTGGAACGATTCGAACCCCGCGACACGAGACATCTCTGGCTCGATTAGCGGAGGCCGTATCCATTATCCGTATCTATTAACCGTGTGAAATAGCGTTGAATTTTAAACATTTTAATTTAAATGTTCATTACGTCAGACAAACAGTGATCAAATCGTTATACGATGATCTACGCATAAGAGCTAAATTGACCGACTTTTTAATTCAACGGAAAGTGCTCAACGATAAGAAACGAATTTCTTAAAGGGGCTGTCATAATTATTTTTTTTTTTACTATAATAATTAAATACCTACAGACACTAGTGTTTCATCCTTTCGGGATTCTTCAGTGTGTGTGTGTGGGGGGGGGGTTAATAAAATATGTTGAGAAACACTTCAGCAAGAGTAAAACATATTTATAATTCGGAAAGGAAACACGAATAAAGGTGAAAATCCTTAATCCGCGGAGTTCTGAAGAAAACCTTCATTCTCATCAGGAGGGAAGGGGTAGCAAAATACATTTAAAATGTTTGCCTGTAAGGTATTTAAAGAAACTAAGTAGGAAAAGTATCATACTCAATACTGAAAATGAAATGTAGAATCTATATATCTATTAAAGTGAAAATCTCTGTTCATCTGTTTGTCTGTCTGTGTCATTTCCCTACACAATAACTGTGTCAATTTTCGGTCTACAGACTCGAAATTTGACATGAAGGGGTGTTGAGATTTGAGAAAATCTTTTTGATCGGTTCCGACAACATGGATGGGTTTCATCTGTGGGATCTTTCTATATCCACATTTTGCAAAACGAACCCCACTCAGCGTAAACTGAGAAACATATAACTAGTTTTAAAAAAGAATACCCAACTTTATTTACTCTTGGCTTGGGAGATACACAAAAATGGCTGCGTATTTTAGGCTGAAACCGGGCACACAACCGGTGTTTAAAAAAAAAAACTAATGTTCCATTTGCATCCCTGAACAAAATAACTGAGGAACTGGATAGATTGGAAAACATCGCTATATTGGCTAAAACTAAATATAGTGAATGGGCTGCTCTAGTAGTCTCCGTAAATAAAAGGTCCGGGGAAATCCGCGTTTGCGCTGACTTCTCGACCGAACTTCACAGGTCGTTAAAAGACTTTCACTATCCATTACCCAGCCCAGAGGAAGTGTTCACGAAATTAAATGGCAGCAAGTTTTTTCTAAGATCGACCTGAGCGACGCTTACAAATTCCTGTAAACGACAAAAGCGCTAACCTTCTCTGTAAATTCTCATCGGGGTTTGTACAGATACCAAAGGCTCACGTTTGGGGTAAAGGTAGCACCCGCGATATTCCAGCAAGTCATGGACACTATACTGAGCGACATGGACACCGCCATCGCATATCTAGATGGCATCATTATATCAGGGAGGCACACGCAAACCATATCAGACAAGTATTCAGTCGAATACAAAATTATGGGTTTAAGGTCAAAAAAGACAAGCGTGAATTCTTTTTACATAACATCAAGTACCTAGGACATATCATTAATAAAGATGGCAGACGCCCGGACCCAGACAGCACCGGAAAACATAGCAAAATTACAAAGCTTTTTTTAGGTTTGGCAAATTTTTACCAAAAGTTTATCTTCAACATGCACAAATTACGTGCACCACTTAATCAATTACTAAAGAATGATAAAACTTTGGAGTAGACAGCGGATTGCCAGACATCATTCCAAGAAATAAAAAATCCTTACTTTAAAACTTTCTAGCTCATTTTAACCCGAAGTTGGATATAATAGTGGCTTACGACGCTAGCCAATATGGCGTTGGCGCGTGCATGTTACATAGGATGCTAGATGATTCAAAACAGCCAATCGCTTTCGCATCCAATTGAGGAAAATTATTCTCAGATCAAGAAAAAAGTACTAGACGTTTTTTTTCTTTCTTTCTTTTTTTTTTTTTTTTTTTTTTTTTTTTTGCAGCTTCGAAATTCCATCTACAAACCGACCTTTGATATCCACATTCATGGCGAACCGACTATTAAGATGGGAACTATTCCTCTAAATTATAATTTTACAATAGAATTTCTCTCAGCAAAACAACTGGCGCATGCAGACAGTCTGTCAAGACTAATTCCTGTCCAAATGGAACATCTGGAAGACTCGGTAATCGCGGCACTATGTATTGATAGTGAATTGAAAACCATGATTAATATTATCCGCGAACAACAGGTCACACTTCAGGAAATTAAAGCAGAATCCGTGAATGGCAATTTCATCCAAACCACTAAGCAATAAAAGGGTTAAAACCTTAAAAAAGGATTCTCAAGAATTCTCACATGGGGCATCCAGGAATAAACCGGATGAACAGCCTGATGAGAAGTTTCGTTTACTGGCCAGCGATAGACCAAGAGATTTCCAACATGGTGAATACGTTCAAAGGCTGTGCTTTGGCTGCCAAGGCACCACATAAACCTTGGCCTACAGCTAAACAATCGTAGTCGAGGATCCACATTGACTACGTGGGACCAGTAGAGGGTTTTTACTACCTGATAGTAGTAGTCAGCTACTCGAAATGGCCAGAGGTCCTGAGATGCAAAAAATGACCACGGAACGACGACGAATTTTTTATTAGAGTTGTTTGTTCGTTTTGGGGTTGTGGATTGTCTGATTAACGACAACGCTACCTAGTTCACCTCGGCAGAGTTCAGGGAATTCTGCGAGACGTACCAAGTTAAGCATATCACAACCCCTACTAGTACCACCCCAGGAGTAACAGCCAGGTCGAACGCTTCGTCGACACGCCAAAAAGGGCGTTGAAAAATGCGTGCGGCACACCGACAGAAAAGGCCCTCCAGCAATTTGCAGGTCTACAGAATAACGAAAAATATGAACAAACCAGATGCCGGATCCCACGCTGAAATCATGTTTGGGCGGAAAATAAAATCAGTATTTGTTAAACTGTTGCCCAAATATATATTACAATACAGAACCTCTACAATGCCAACAAAACGGTTTAACCGCGAGAATAAAGTATATTCTAAACATTGTAAGAATAGCATTTCCTTTTGCGAACAGGGCACAATCTTACGAAGAGTCGGCCATGTTGCATACATCATTCAGGGCCAAAATTCCAACATAAGAGGGACCTGAACCAAATAAGGAAACGCATCTCCGAGGATCAAGAAGGACCACCGCAGGAAGAGAGGCAATCAATACAGTATACGTCTGTTTTAACGTGGAACCTTTAAAAGGCATGTCAGAATTAAGACGCACCAGCAGAAAATGGAAGCACACAGACCCCTTGCAGGTCTGCCACAAAAAGAAAAGATACTGATTTCACACCCGGAGTTCGCAGTCAATGAGATTTAGTGGAATGCGTATAAGGAGAAATCATTATTTTCGGAATTGGAAAAAGTAAAGATTATGTATATAAGTATATGAGACAGCTAATAAGCAGTACAAAATGCAGAATAGCTCGCTGTGTTTACTGGAAGCGGTAGGAATACTTTTTATTTAGAAGAAAAATAGCAACAACTTCCACTATAGATAGTTGCGACTGTGATGATGTTGCTCCTAGGATGTAATGTAGGATTTTACTTCAACGAATAGATGTGTGTAAGATGGCGTTCAAAAGTTGCATAATATAGTGGGTAATAGTCTAGACATAATAAATTTGTATGCGGCATCTCCTGGAGCAAACTTAGTGTACTTTGGTTCAAACGGGAATTTCTGCAATCAAATTATATATATATATATATATATATATATATATATATATATATATATATATACTAACATGTATTTATGGCAATTAACTTAGACAGAGATGTTTGTATTTCATCGCTACAGAGAATTATTGCGCTAAGTGGACTTAAACTTACGATCTCCTTTAAGTATGCCGTGATTTACTGAATGTACCCGGCAGAAACGGTGAACTATTTGCTTTGTACTAAAAGGTGGGAATCGAGAAAACACGTTAAGTAGTTAGGAAGAGAAGAAAATGTGTGCGAACAATGACGGATAATGAATGCGCCGGTAACGAAGACTCATATCATTCTGTAATTCTGTCAGTTCTGGAATGTATGAAAAAAATAACCGGAATAAGTAATAAACTCGCCACGAAAGCAAAATGGAGCGATCCGTAAAAGCAGAAAAGAGGCAATAGTAAATAAAACGAAACGAAATAATGGCAGCGATACCAAGAAAAGGTATCCTATGAAGATTCTTTACTAGTGTTAACTGTGTGTGTACTGACAGTAGATTTGTCTTTATTCTTCACTGCTGGAAAACCGCCTCTGTGGTACCAGTCTTCAAGAATTCTGGTCAAAGAACTGACCCACTAAATTATCGCCCCATTAGCCTCCTCCCGCTTTTCGCCAAAATATTTGAGTCCTTAGTTAATCAAGCCCTAGTCCAGCACCTAACAGCTGCTAAACTCCTGACTGACAAACAATATGGATTCAGGCAAGCCCGTTCAACAGCAGATATCTTAACTGTAGTTTCTGAACGTATATACCGTTCATTGGGTAAAACAGGGGAGGGTAGAGCGGTGGCCCTCGATATATCTAAGGCTTTTGACAGGGTATGGCACGATGGTCTTCTAAGGAAAATTAGATCATATGGAATCACTGGAAGAATTCATAATGTAATTAAATCCTTCTTAAGTAATAGAAAAATCAAAGTTGTCCTCGACGGTCGTACATCCAAACAATACGACATAAATGCGGGAGTACCTCAGGGGTCTATCCTTGGACCTCTATTATTCCTGATATTCATAAACGACCTCCTTGATAAAATTGTTTCGGAGATGGGTATATTTGCCGATGACACCACTCTCTATAACAGATATGAGGGGAAAACAAATGAACACATATCCAAGGAAATGGCAGAAACACTAGAGGATGACCTCCAATCCGTAGTGGAATGGGGACAAAAATGGTTGGTCACATTCAATGCTGCTAAGACTAAGCTTGTTTCCTTCAATAACTATAAGAAACCTTCTCTACCACCAATAGCAATGGCCAAGAACACATTGCCTGAAAGTACTTCTTTTAAACTCCTCGGCTTAACGTTTACAGGGAATATGAACTGGAATAGATACATTGAGAGCATTGCCAAAGCTGCTGCAAGGAAGGTTGGCTCCCTCTACCGTGCTAGAAAACTACTTACGCCTGACAGTATCCTATACCTCTATAAGGCAACCATTCGCCCATGTATGGAGTACTGTTGTCACATCTGGGCTGGTGCATCTGCTGCTTGTCTCTCGCTCCTGGACAGGGTTCAAAAGAGAGTCGCCAACCTGATAAGTCCTGAACTGTCATCTAGGCTTCAGCCTCTGTCCCATCGACGAGATGTTGTATCCCTCTGCCTGTTCTACAAATACTTCAATGGTGAATGCTCTGACGAACTGCAAACACTTATACCTCCCCGACGTAACTACCCCCGACAAACCCGACAAGCTACTAAGTCTCATCCCTTTACAGTAGAGATCCCTAGGTGCAAGAAAGCCTTTTACTCCAATAGTTTCTTCCCCAGAACTGCGGGTCTTTGGAACTCCCTTCCGCGATTCTGCTTTCCCAACTGCAACGATATGCAGAAGTTCAAGTGTAATGTCAACAAACATCTTTCTACTCATCTCCCTTCATAATGACCCCGCTAATTAAGTCCCTGATAGTAGCCCCTGCTTCAAAGTGGCACTGTGCCTTGTTTGGGGTGAAAATTGAATAAAAAAAAAAAAAAACTTTAAAGCCAACTTCACAGATGTGAGATAGCTGACTTGAAACCACACGAAAGACCATAATCGTGGCCGGAAACTTCGTTGAGCTGTGTCCTCAAGCGTTGAACCGTCCGGATTTGCATTTTGATGATGCTGGCGATGGTCCTGTTGTCATACATCAGATCGGTAGGGAGCATGAGTTGTAAAGCGGCGCATCTCCGATCTCACTTGTTGAACATTGTGTCACTTTCAGACATGATAAAAGCTTCCTATCGCTCTTGGAATTTATACACAACTAACCAACTAGTAGATGGTTTGCAACAAAAAAAATAAAAACGATTTTCCTCAAACAGAAAATGAAATCATGTTGTCTTTTCTAGGACGACAATTTTATCGTTCCCCCTGTATATATCATGACGATTCAGTACAGGTATGAAACGCAGTTGCCTTTGCGCAGCTTATTTGTCATAAATCTATATTCATACCTTACTACTTAGCTCTACTCGCGTATTGAGCATTGTTGAAGTAAATACTGAAAATCTATATGTAATATATTATATCTTCTTATATTGTACGTGTGTATATAAATATATATATATATATATATATATATATATATATATACGGTTTTATATTTTACGTGTATAATATAAAGATAAACTCGTTTTTATACGCTGTTATGCTTGCATTCCAATATTTGTATGTTAGTGCGCATTTAGAAATGCCAGCTGATAACGTCAAATCCTGTGAGATCATTGTCGGACCACCAAAACAAAAATTAAAGCAATATTTATAGATTCAAAGAAAAGAGTAGGTGTCTCGTCTGTGTAGAATGCCTGTCAATCGGAACAGTTCAAGTTGAATGCGTAAAGTCTCACCTTGATCTGGAAGAATCATCATTTTCTCAAGCTGTTTGAGAAAAACAGAAACGAAACGAGATCGTAGACACAGAGAATGGATAGGTTGAAACACAAAAGGGAGGTAACTGATAAGGGTATGATTAAAAATAAAGATGGTGGAGGTCTTACTAAGCACATTCAACAAAGAAAAAGAATTAAATTGAATTAAATGAAGAAAGAAAAGAATGAAAAGGTGAAAGAATGTGAATAAGAATATAACAAATTTGATTTCCTGCAGTGTTTTAAATTAAAAAGAGAAAATACTTGCTGTTAGGTGTTCCTCAGTCTAACTAGTTTACGGCATATAACACAGGTGTGTTAAATGTGGACCTATTTACGTTTAGTTTGTCCGATACGGCATATGAAGATTTCTTTGTTATGTCATTAAAAAGTAGTACGAACCTGACCTTGTACAACGTGCCGTACGTTTCAGGAAAAAGAATAAAAGAAAACAAAATGGCCGCTCCTGCTATTTATGGACTGGTGGTCACGTGAGGAAATGAGATTTGGGAAAAAATGTGCAAATGAGATGCAGTCGGTTGTTCAAATAAAACACCTCTGTGTCGGAGAGAGAGGTGTGTCTTTTTATCAGAAGTAAGTTTTGACAGATGTGTGCTGGGATTTGATACTGGGAATTGCGAGAACGAGACAATAAGGGCTGGGAATTCTTTCTTTGGACTTTACTCTCTAATAATACTAACATACACAGGCGTCAAAAAGAAAGTCCGCACTTGTAATTCTTTGAAAACTGCAAATTTAAGCTAAATTCATGTAACTGTTAAAACAAACTATACCTCGTTTGATGGGCCTTTTATTTTTCTATAATTTATATAGCGCAACATTTAGTCCATATGCCACGACTTTCTCTTAGTGATCGTCAGGGGCTCATTATCTCCACCTTTCTGGATTATCCAATCGAGAAATTGGTCGCAGATGTAAATGTGATTAGAAAACGGTACGAAATCCTGTGCAAAAGCACCAAAACACTGGCAGTGTTTGTGATTGCCCTAAATCTGGTCGTACTTCTAACAGGAAATACAATACTATCAAGGTCCGCAGCCTAAGAAACAGATTTGAAACGGCTCCCCAAATCCAACAACAGTGCAATCTTGTTAAAAAGAACTCTCTTTCTATTGTCAAGAACCGATTTAAGGAACTTAATTTGCGAGGATATGTTGCAAGACGCAATCCAATGATTTCTGTAAAGACCAGAAAGCGCCATCTAGACTTCGTCAGATACAGTGAAGGTCATGTCTCTTCATACTGGTCAAAAGTGCTTTTTAGCGACGAAAGCAAGTTCAATAAGCTAGACAGTGATGATAAGCAGTACGTCAATCGGAGGAAAGACGAAGAATTTAATCGTAAGTGCTCAGTTTCAACGCTGCAAGGTTGTTGAGGTTCAGTTTTTGTGTGGGGCATTATTAGTACCAATGATCCATGATCAATGTGATGAGAAAACGGTGAAGGACTAAATGTTACGTTGTATAACCTGGAATAACAACAATTCCGATTAGAGATGCTTTGTTGAAAATTTAAACTGGTTTTAAGCGAATTTGTTGCTGCGAACTTTCTTTTTGCCTCCTCAATTTGAAGTATTTTTTTAATTGACGTGAACACTAGAATATTTCAATTAAAAGTCAAATATGAACGTGTTAAATTATAGAGGAATAAAAGGCGAATCAAATGAGATATAGGTTATTTAAACAGTTACATTAAATTTAGCTTAAATTTGCAGATTTAAAATTAAAAAAAATAAGTGTGGATTTTCTTTTTGCCGGCACTGTATTTAACTGCAGGATATTAAATGGGGAGCACGATACTTATCGTAAACAAATATACTATTTAGTGATATGCTAAAGCATTTAATGTTCGTATGTATGTTATATAAATTTTCACACGCGTTTAAAACATACGATCGTCTCTATAGCAAAATATTGATTGGCGATTGATCTGAAATCACGAAGATAAATAAAATTCCGACTTCAGCCACTCACTTTAAAATAAATCTAGTTTTTTTTCAATTTTAAAAGGAATTCTTCGTAATTTTATTTTAATTAATTAAATGCATTTCAAAAAGCGTAAATCGTTTTATTGATTTGGAGAATAATTAGTTGACAATTATTTTTACTTTAAGAATATCTTTTGAAAAAGAATGAATGTTTTACTATTTTTCTAAATAAAAGAGAAAAAAAAACATATTTGTTTTATTTATTTAAAACACATTTTTCTGTCAATCATAAATATTTTGAAGGAAGAAGAAAGGGTTATTTTTTCTTAAGAGTCTTATCCATGACAATTATCTATTATTTCAAATTAACTATAAATTATATAGATGAATTTTATAAGAATCGGGTTAAGCATATTTCAGTATTATCGCAGAATTAAACCCTGCCTTTATTTTCCGAGCATAAAACTGACAGTCTACTCTTTTTTTAGCCGAATTCATGTAAGCAGCTGAAAAGTAGATATTACATTATGGCCTGGCAACGTCGGATGTCCCTGATAAAGATGTGAGTAAGCGGCATGTGAAGTAGTGATAATGTTATGGAAATAAGAAAGTGTTTGATAACGGAAGAATGTTTGAAATAAGATTGGAATTTAATGTAGAAATAATTAAGCCAGAAATATGTAAAACCAGTTTGGTTTTAATAAACAAAGATACGTGACAAAAGACGAAGCAAGGATGTTTGGTTGCCTAGATACATAACGTAACGAGTTTAGAGATACGTTAGAAAGTTAATAGAGTCTGTAACGGGCGGCTGAGAGAGACGGTCGACAGACGAGATGGCAGCCAGCAGCGGCAGGATCGATGATTAAGATGTAGACAGAACTGTGTCAGCGTCTAACCTTTCCAAGATGGGAAACAGCATTCTGGAATAAAGGTTGTCGGAAAGAAACAGTCTGTCGTTCGTGGTAAAGTTTTCGTTGCAGCTTTTCCGTCCAATAAGATCAAAGATGGGCTAAGTGTGTTCGCTAATCTGCTAAATGTTGTAACATCATAGAATGGCATTCGTCCCTATTGTGAAATTATGTGTTCTTTTGTCTAAGAAGAGACAAAGATGTTTATTCCGTCTCGTATTTGTTGCCATATGGGAACATGCACCAGATAAGTTGTTTTGTGACATTTTGAAAACTAGGCGATCGCAAGTATCACACCTGTATGAGGAACAGACCCACATTCAATAAAACACTCGTTACATACACGGGTACAGAAAATATGCACATACCCACAGGAATACAACAAATCCCCGTTTGGTGCCGTTTCAAAAGTAGGTAAAAAAAGCACAAAACAATATTTTTAGTTTAGAGTGTCATATGACTTTCGCTTATTTCCAGATATGAAAGAAGTATTTGGTTGCCATTTTATATATGTTAATGTTAGAACGATTAATCGTAATCAGAATCGGAAATTTTTATCATATGTGAACCGGAATCGGAATCGGAAAAACTTTAGCCTAATTTCCGATTCCAAAAACGACTCTTTTCATTTTTTTCTTTGAAAAAAAAATACAACTAACTCAGCTAGTTTTATTTGTTAAAAAAATGTTTGTTTTAAATATAAGACTACATTCCATTCGTATTGATTCACTGTGTCTAATTTATATTTTTTACTAGCAGACCACCTGGAGTTACCCGGTCGTAAAATACGCATGAATATAATGTTTTAATTAATGCAGAATTTTTATTGGTTATAAACAGAAATACTGTAGGTATTAAACGTACAGTTAAATTCCTTTAAAACATTAAGTAAAAAAAAACGAAAAGCAACAGAGCATGTGCATGCGAGTATTGTGTTTTTTCTAAATATTTCACTTCTTGTAGGAAGAAATACACGCGCTAAGATCGAAACCAACCCCTAAAGACAGTTAGTCAGGTACGATAACCATTACACCAGCTTGACGTGACTTTCAAAGAGTGTTTTCAAACGAACTCATACTTAACATAAGGAAGCTGTCATATTTCACGACCGCGCATGCGCAATCGTGAAACAAGACAAAGAAAACAGATAAAAATCTGGTGGCCTCCCACGTACCTATTTTTCAATTTTGACTCCTTAGCAGTTCTTTATTTTCTGGATGAAAACGAATTAAATAGTTTTCCACATATCCGAATACTCGGTATACCAATTTTGAAGTCTGTAGATAAAAAAATCGTTGAGATTGTGGCACTCTCGTATGCCACGGTTGCTAACACATTCTACAGCATGGCCCGGTGGTGATTTGGCCATAAGCGTAGAGATACAAAGAAATGCAATCCCAGAATTCTCTTTCTAGATCGATCCCTTTTTCGGCCGGACAACATGGAGAAAGCAAGCGTGTTTCTGTCTCTCCGTGAACGAGAGGGAACACTCCCTTTCCATCAGCACTAGTTAGGACTATCTATGTAGCTCAGTCTAATAATTTTTTAAGTTGAAGTATTAATTGCTTTTTATCCTTTTTGTAAAACTTTGTAAAATATTGTAATATATTTATGTATAGAAGTAAAATAGTTATGATTTCTCATAAATATTACGATTGTGCCGTGCTGTGTGTTTTATTGAGTCTGTCATGAATGCCTCCATCAAATAACGGTGTGATCCGGGGGACGAAGAAAGAAAATTCCAACCACAATGTCACCAGGGTGAAGAGGTCATCTTGAGAAAGTAAAGAAGCCACACCCACACCCAACACCTCAGGTATGATTTTCTTCTTGATACACAAACCCTAATGACTGGCCTTCATGACTTCACATCTTCATGAGACCACTTCTAAGACAATTAGTGTAACATGTGAAGCCAGTTACACGCCAGTGACCAGCTGATCGTATTATAAGATTATAGGCCGAGTAGTCCTCATACACACACACACACACACACACATACACACACACACACACACACATCCTCACTTTTATAGATATATAACTTGGTCAATTATGGTAAACAAAGTAAACATTCTAGATTTCGTTTGTTTCTTTCCTGGGTAAATTTGCCAAACTATGCCGCATTTTAGAAAGTTCACATTAGTATTACTATTTATATCTTGTTCCTACACATAGTTTAATAATGTAGTATCATTTTTTATATTTTTAATATCCAAGTCCAATTGCTTACGGGTGGTGGTTTTATATGAACATGGGATACTGGCAGTTGCAAGATAGGCGCCAACCTTCATGCATTATTAGTTATAACTTTCTGATTTGATAATATTGCGTAAGATGCATATTTAATACTTTATATTAACATCTGGAGAGAGTTCGAAAAGTGGTTACTCGAATAGTGTTGTCTCTATAAATCGGAATGATTCAATCCAGCACCAGAAACTATTTCACCCCGATTTTTATCCAACCTAAGAAAGGCCAAATTCTCAATCAGGATCTCTCGAGCTTAGAATAGATTTCCTAGAACAGTGATAAATGCACCAACAACGCAACAATTCAAGGTGAATTTGAACAGGTGTTGGGCTACAGAGTCCTTTTCTGTGTAAAGTTATATCATGCTTACCTTAGATAAAAATTGAAACATGCTGATTTTAGTTATTGTTTTTTAGTGTTCAAAAAGCTTCAACCAGAACTAGTGCCCATACTTACCAAGTTATTTAAACGTTGTCTTAAGGATAAATGCTTCCCAACACCTTGGAAAATTTCATCATTATGCCCTGTATTAAAGAATTCAGGTGATCGCTAATCTCCCTCTCAGTACAGACCAATAAGTCTCCTGTGCATGATGTGCTGGAACCTGTGTTAAATAGAAAAGTAGTAAACCATTTCAGCAATAGTGACGTACAATATGGTTTCCGGTCTGCTAGATCTACAGCAGACGTGCTTACAGTTATATCTCATAGGATTAGCGAATCTCTCGACAGAGGCTGCCTCTGTAGGGAAATTGCTCTTGACATGTCAAAGGCCTTTGATAAGGTATGGCATAAAGGTCTACTTCACAAGATCTCCAGCTATGGCATAGCTAGAAATGTATTAATTATTAAATAATTTCTCTCGAATAGGTTTATAAGAGTAGTTGTTGATGGACAGAAATCGGGGTTCCATCCTGGGCCTAACTCTCTTCCAGATTTACATTAATGATCTTCCAAATCACATTCTTACATCATTTGTAGACATTTATGCTGACGACACTACAACCTATGGTAGCACATCAAAGACCGTAAACGACCAAGTTCTCTCTGATTCTCTCTCCTCTGATCTTGAGCTTGTGATACAATGGGGAAAGAGGTGGATGGTTATTTTTAACGCATCTAAAACCAAGATTATATCTCTACACCATCTACGCTCTGATGCCAATCTGGCATCGGTTGAAATGAATGGCTATCATCTTGGGAAGGCTTCATGTTTTGACAAGATTCTGCGCTTGACCTTTACCTGAAATGGAACACATATATCAAATCCATTCCCAAGGTCGCTGGAAAAATTGTGGGATCTTACTACCGCTCGAGTAGATATCTCACTTCTGATGCAATTATCTACCTATATAAAAGCCAGGAAAATCCAAGGATGGAATACTGTGTCAACATCTGGGCAGGAGCTGCTAGAAACAGCCTATCCTGCCTTGACAGCGTTGAAAATAGACTTCGTAGCTTAGTGGGGGATGCCCCTTTTTCTTCCCTGCAACCTCTTTCCCACAGAAGAGACGTTGCGAGCCTGTCTCTGCTTTATCGATATTTTCATGGCAAGTGCTCAGCTGAGCTTTAATCTATGGTCCCCCCTCGCCAAACTTTCACAAAAAACACTCGTCTAGCCAAAACTACTATCAATAATTTCCCACACTCTCTATCTGTGCCTAAACCTAAATGTAGATTCCATGAACTAAGCTTCTTTCTTAGAACTGTACGCCTGTGGAACTCTCTTCCGATTGCCTGCTTTTCATCTGACTACAATCAGATTGTCTTCAAGTCCAACTTAAACAAGTTCTTGATGAACCGTCGCCCTAAGTAATCCAATTCACAAAATTCCCACTACATATGTTTATTACGCTATAATCACATTGACTAATGTATACCTATTAACCCTTATCCTCGAGAGGCCTCCGGGCCTTGATAAGTGGTGATTCTTGTGTAAAAAAAGATAATTGAATTAAAAAACAATGCGTTAGTTTAGTATTGTGTTTGATCCAGGTTGGTGATTCCATAGTATGTTCCTTTATCCATTTTACCATACATAACACTTAGTCCTAAGCATTATTTTATTTATGGTTAGCTTATGTTTTTACATGCACGTCAGCCTTTATTTGATTATTGAATGTCAAAACGTAATAGCTATTGTAAATAAATCATTCTACACAATTTAGTGAAAACAGGCTGCTAGTTAACTCAAAGCTAGGCAGTTTTAAAAAACGAATACAAGTGTATTCATTTAGAAACATCAAACGGAATTTTCACTTCCCGTCTGTGGAACATGTTACCACGGATTGCTTTCCGGTTAGCTACAACATAGTCATCTTCAAGTGTGAACAAATGTTTGTTATGAGCCGTCCTTTTAAATAATAAAATTTTATGCATTCTATTAATCATTTCTATCATAATAGTATTTATCATCCAGTTGGCAATGTATTCATCTCATTAACCTTTATAGATACTTATCCAGAACCTGACCCGACTTCGAGTCGGCAACTTCCGGAATATGCCGTTACAATCAGCTGTCAGGCTACGATGTTTCAATAAAATCATGAAAACAATTTCAACAGAATATTTGTATCGAAAATGAATTACAGTACGCTGTGTGAAGTAATATAGGGTTAAATTAAGATTTTGCGAAAATCAGTACTAACTGAAAGCCTTTTAGACAAATAAGAAACCCCCTCTAAAAAGGATTTAACAAACAAACCAAAAAAAAAGATAAACTGTTTAAACGCTAAAGATTCTTTGAACAAGTGAAAAATTATTCTTAACAGGTGTCTCCTGTTTTCGTCGATTATATTATATTTTACGACTGCGCAAAGCTGCCTCCTCCCGCTAGTATATATATATATATATATATATATATATATATATATATATATATATATATATATAAATATATATATATATATATATATATATATATATATATATATATACACACATCTTTCTTTCGTTGGAATTTCTTAACCCATTTTATATAAATATATACACATATATATATACATACATATATATGTACATATATATACACATATATATATATATACATATATATACACATATATACATATATATATACATATATATACACACAGATATATACATATATATGCGTATATATATAGAGAGAGAGAGATTCAGCCTCTCTGATGAGTCGTAGACGACGAGACACGTGTCAGTGGATAATTATATTTTAAAAACAATACATATGCATATATGTATACATATATACATATATATATATACATATATATACATGTATATATATACATATACATATGCATATATATACATATATATATATGCATATATATACATATATATATGCATATACACACACACACACACACACACACACACACATATATATATATATATATATATATATATATATATATATATATATATATATATATATATATACACTAGCGGGAAGGGGCAGTTTTGCCCAGTCTTAAAATACGCTTAAATATGATATTTTAATTTGTCCAGATTGTGTATATATAATTATAGAGTCGTGTTTTCAAAAGTAAAAAAAATGTATTTAGGTGCCATCAGCTAGACTGGAAACTATTATATCAAAATGACATGCATATAAACTGATTACAAATTAAAAATAAACTAAGATGAATGTACAAAATGTATAACAACTTTTTTCTTCTTCATTTTGACCCCTTACAAACTATTTTAACCGGCTAAAGACCCATAAAAGAATGATCCATAAAAAATCCAATTATTTGAGGCCCCTAGCGTCACTCTACGACTTTTAGTTCTGGAGGAGATAGAGGTTGAAAATATGAAGACAGACATACAGCTTTTTATATATTAGATTTCTTTGCCATTTTTTTTTTTTGACGTAAGAAAAGCGATTTATTTGAGAGGTTTCTTGGAAAAATAAAACTTGTTCTTATAAAAAAAAAAAAGCTTGTTAAATAATTATCATAAAAAAATTGTTTTTCTCCATATAAAGATAACAATTTTCTTGTTTTACGGTTTTGTTTTCAGTATTTTGATTTTATCGGGTCTGGCAGTTCTCGCGTCGGCTTTTTTCGGCTCTCTACGTAACCGTAGCCTCGTTTTGTAATTGCTTCTAGGATTGATGAGTGGTTACTTATTAGTAACAAACAGCTTTGATGTTTTTTATTTAGTTGTACGTAATGGCTATATTACACTTCTATGTTGTTTCTTAATGTCGACTCATGTTCCAACAAAGTCTTTAGTCTTATCCAAATAAAATAAACATGTCTCAAAAACGATTTTCTTTTATTCTCTGTTCCGGTGCAGTTGATATCAACTTTGCAAAGTTCATCTGAGTACAAATTGTTTCTTTATTTTCTTTATTTATTTCTTTTACTTTGCTTTCTTCGTTTGCGACTATGGTGCTTACTTTTGTACTTTTTTTTAGGATATATTCCTTGCAAGAACAGCTGTAAACACCATTACGGGCCAACCTCGTGTTGTTTTATGTCAGTTTGTCCAAGAGTCTCGAAACCACTTTTCAAAAACAAGAAAATATTCGAAAAAGATACAACCCGGAAGTGTCCGTATTTGAGAACAAAATGTCAGATCTCTAAAGAGGCTTCACGCAAGCTGAAGAGTAGATGGGTGTGGTGGCGTTCAATCGGTTCCGGGGAAACAAGAAAACGAACGAGGGTGGGACATAGGAAACAGTTTAAGGATATAAAGGAAAGCAGTTGTTTTTTGTTTGTTTGTTTTTGTTTTTGTTTTTTTTGTTTTTTTTTGCTTTTTTTTGTTTTTTTTTGTTTTTGTTGTTGTTTTTTTTATTGCTTTTGTTTTGTTTTTTTAATATTTTTTGTCTAAAAAGACTAGGAGGTCTGTTGCAATATTGCTGTTCAGCGCCTCCCTGCTTTCCTGCGCCCTTTTTCAGAATAGTAGCATTAACAACCACACTAATACCGGCTCTCCTACATGCCCGGTGGGCACGTTGGTTTTCAAGTGTAACAATCCAGTAGATACCCGCCTTTTTCCGGTTTAAATTCTTTGAATCTGTCACTCTTCATTTCTCTTTTAAAAAAAAAAAAAAACCGAATCACTTTTCAATTATTTTATTTTATTTTATTTATTTTTATTTTTTTACTTTCTGTTAAAATTAAGTTGCTGATACTCAAACATTATGGATGATATCTTTGTTTTGCCGCATCTCTCTCTCTCTCTCTCTCTCTCTCTCTCTCTCTATATATATATATATATATATATATATATATATATGTATATATATATATATATATATATATATGTATATATATATATATATATATATATATATATATATATATATATATATATATATATATATATATATATGAGGGTTTTTTGTCAATTCACTTAGGAAAAACATTATATAGGAAAGGGTGTCTTTGCATCTTTGAAGCTTAATGCTGATGATGTTTTTTTTTCCTTAGTGAACTGACAAATAAATTCATAAATACCTACATTTATTCTGTCTTATATTTCTTTTTAATATCATGATCCATCCTCAAATGCTGGGTTTCATGTATCTTGATAAGTCTCCATATGAAGAATCTATCCAAAACATGTTCTTTAAACTAATTTAACGTGAATGCCTACTGGAAAGAATTTGAATGCCTACTAGACAGTATCATCGAGTGTCTAAGGACAGCCTGGCAGGGGGGGGGGTATTTTTCATACAAGTAAACCCTGACTAAATATCCAAAATCACATAATATTTGCAGTCCAAATAAAATGTCCTCGCTATGGCTAATCCACAGTGGATTATACGAGGAATGGGGCATCTTCGTCAAGTAATATTGCTTATAGCAACAACACTAAGCGTGATACTCCACCATACTAGATGTAATATTGTCCTGGAATCTAATAAGAACGGTTCTGGATATGACCTTAAACTATATCCGATGATGAGGCTCCAGCTTGCGGGATTTAGGGAGTGTAGAGCCACCCTTTAATTGTCATTGCTCCCTGGTCCACTCTGACCTGGAGTGGTAGTACCTGTTAGGGTCCCAACAATGGGTTAAATAGAAATCAACTTGAAAAAAAAAATAAATATATTCTAATAAAAAACTTTTCTTCAAAATCACTGGATTCGGCATTGAATAACCTGAAAAGTGTCGATATGCCGTAAAACAACCAACCAACTAACAACCAACCAATAAGAACAAGAAACCACAAGAAAGTTATGCTATAATATATTTAGTTCTTATGCACTCATTGAACCGTGCTACATTTTAAATAGTATTTTCAAGTTAGATTAAAGTTTTACGATATCTTTTTTTTTTGTTTATTAAATTGTAAGGTGAAAGTACAGAATAATTACAAAACACCCTCCTCTCTCCATGTTAAGAATGACTTTCTAAATAATAACGTCATTATTTCAGCATGGTTCAATAAGTGCACAAGTGCCATATATTTAACACATCAATTAAAGAGGGGAAAAGTAATATTTTCAACTTCTTTACTAACTCAATATTTAAGATGTAAAGAGATGCAATGAAATAATCGAATTATCTATGCATCTCATATAGAGATCAAGTGTAAGCCTCTACGAAAGGGTTCTCTTGATTGTTTGAGAACAGTTGGAAAGCAGGAACTCATGAGGAAGTTCCAAAGTCTAACAGTACTTGAAGTTGGTTTTATACTTTGTCAGGCCAGGAAACATTTCCTTACAAACATTACAAACATTACTTTGTAGAATAAAGCATCAAGTAAGGGATGTTTAAATTTTGATAAATATATATAATTTTGTTTCATCAAGTTATAGTTTGAGATTTCATAAGGGAGATAACTATGTTATTACTACGCAGGCCGTTTCAAAAATAAAGACCCCCCCCGTGTTAGTTTTTAACTACAAAAAGTTGAATGGCTACGAAAACAGAAATGAAAATAAACAACCTTTTGTGCTTTGTTTTTTAGGTTTTTTGGGGGGAGGGGTTGTTTTTTTCTGTTTTTTCATAGTCACCACCGATTTTAATGCACTTTTTCTAGGATAAAAAAACCTGTAACTGAGAGATGAAACTTTTAGGTTCAAAATGCAGTAGTTCAGTAATCATAACAATGAATTTTGCGATCTACTCTGTAATATATAATTAATTGAACATTTTCTTTATTTTCCCATAACTTGAGATGTCGACCTATATAATTCACAAAGTTATTAGTGCATGATTAGACACGATAGAATTTGAACTCAATATAGCCGATTCCACAGTATACAATGTTATTCACTACACCACTAGAGTAAACCCTGAAACGTATGAGGCGGAAATTTACATCGAGGCCAATATTTGCTTCTAACCTTGAACTTGTACTAGCCGATTTTTAAGTATTTATTACACGTTTACATCTAATAAAATACGGTTGTTGGCAAACAATTCTAATCGGGTCAACGGTGTTTAATTAAGAGATCGATTTTCTCGAAAGTGGAAAAAGATTTGTGCCCTAGTTTTTATTTAAACCATGAATAAAAACGATTTCTTTCGTTGTTTTTTGTTACATAATATATATATATATATATATATATATATATATATATATATATATATATATATATATATATATATTAGCAGACCGCCCGGAGTTACTCGGTCGTAAAATATGGTTTGATATGTTATTTTAATTTATGCAGATTTCGTATTTATTAATATGCATTAAAATGTTTCTCGATTATTATAGTGTACCTGATATATAGTACTGATTTCAAGTATATATATATATATATATATATATATATATATATATATATATATATATGCATATATATATATATATATATATAATATTTGGGTGCCATCAGCTAGAATCGAAACCAAAACATATAACTCTCCAGCCATATATGTACCATCCGAGCAATATGCGTCCATATGCTCACAAAAAATTTAAAATAGCCTTGTTTAACATATAAAGGAATATTATTTTATAACTTTATTTGCATTTTTTACAATTTTTTGATTGCAAATACAAATGAAGTTACATTTTTTATGCACACGGACTTTATGTACACCATATATATATATATATATATATATATATATATATATATATATAGATAGATAGATAGATAGATAGATAGATATATCGAGAGAGAGAGAGAAAGACAGATAGACAGACAGACAGACAGAGACAGAGAGAGATAACAGCGGCACTGATGAGTTGTGATAAAACGAAACAGTACTGTATGTCGATAACTACAAATATATTTTAGCCCCCCTCTTTGGGTAGAGCACAGTCGTAAATAATCTCATCCGCTATTTAATTGGCTGAAAAATTCGAGGCTCGCTGTTTGTTTGTAAACAAGCGGTTTGAGCACTATAAAAGGAGTCGACAAATGTCTGATTAAAATAGACATTTGTGGAGATTATTTGCGGGCACCGTTAGAACTGCCGACTGTCAACGCGATGGTTCTAGAGTCAGTCCTCGGCTTGGGAGAAGTGGTTGGTCTAGCAGCACTGATGAGTTGTGATACAACGAAACAGTACTGTATGTTGATGACTACAAATATATATATTTATATATTATCATATAATATATATATATTAAAAAATATATATTACTAATGTCATTTTTTTTGTATAATTTTTTTCCTTTTTGATACTTTTTTTTAATTTTAATTACAAATATTTCTTACTGTATATATATATATATATATATATATATATATATATATATATATATATATATATATATATATATATATATATATATATAACATTACTAATAGGGGTTTGGTACTCGTCTACCTGAAAGCGAAACTATACTATTACTTAATATATTTTAATTGTATTATTGCACTATCTTTTAATGCTCAAGTGAGATAAATGATAAATGATACCTGTTCATGATACTATTCGGCCAGGAATTATCACCTTCTTTTGGAAGACAAATACAGTATTAACTGTTATCATGATTTCATCCTCCCGATAGTTTAATATATTCTCTATCGCCATGATACCATATTCCCAGTCATTGCCTCCTCTTGCTTTTTAGGAGCAGGCTGGTTGTGTTGTATCTACTCTGTTGTTAATATATCATCCTCACCTTATATGAGCATTGCAGTGGTGTAGGATCTGTTCTCTTCTCATGAAATCATCCTCCTAGGCATCGACTTCTCTATTCGAGGGTAACATCCATCAACAAGAATTTGACACTCTCGATTAGTGAACTCCATACTAGCATTATATCTGCCATCAAAAATGGTTTTGCTGGTAGATATAAAATAAGTTGTAATACAACGCACTTAATTATTGCGGTTTCACAGATTATCAAAGGTGTCCCTGATTTGCATCCATTGAAAAACGTTTTGATTTCAGTAATAGTATTGTTTTATTTTTGTTTTGTTTTTTGGCGTTTTTTTTTATTTTTATTTTTTTGTTGTTTTCTTTTTCTTTTTTTTTCTTTTTTTTTTTTTTTATTTTTCATTCTTTATATATAGAGTTCATGGGTGTGATGTACTATTCCGAATACGATTGTTTCATTAATGCGCGTATTTTTTATGAAATTATGATCACAGGCGACAGCCCATTCCTATATGTAACATTAGTGTATAATTGACCATAATCGATCCGATAAGGATTGAACTGGATATAAGAGATTCTTTAGTCCGCGACGGTATCGATTGCACTAATCAGGCACCTGCCAAATAGCACAAACATGGAAACGCCAAAATAGACTTTAAATATACGACAATAACAAATATGAAAATATAACAAATCTTAATATAGACGTATATGTAGAGAAAGAAAGAGAGAGAAAAAAAGAGAGAGAGAGAGAGATAATATAGAACTGCAAGAAAGTTATTGCGTACAGATATCGAAGAAAAACAAATTTGTGTGAAAGTTATTTCTGTTGTGATGAATTAAAAACGATTTGCCGTGTTGTTCGCTTTTATTTGTGCTTAGTTTTTGTTGTTAAACCCAAACGTTCAGACGAAGCATTGAAAGTATAAGGGAATAATGCAATTAATGGTGTGCACCCTGAAAAGTGTGACTTTTAATACCGGGTACATAACGTATGTGAGAATGGATTCATACGTATAAAGAAATGACTGTTGGAAATCTATCTTCTATCTATCTATCTATATCTATCTTCTATACTCCTATAAATTCGTGTTTCTTTTGTGTGCATTGATATTCCTATTAAAAACCCTATATGCTATTTATTTAAAAAGAAAATGCAATTTTCTTATATATGGATCGTACAATCGCATTCATTTGTAAAAGATCTAGCTAATTTGCATATTCTTTTAAACATTCATTTTAATTAATTCCCTATTAGTTTTTTTCGGTTTTCTTATGGGATGATCATCTTTAGTTAACTTTTACGTGTAATTATATTCATTCAGATATTCTACATGATTTATACTTGCATAATATTTGCGTAAAAAGTTTATAATAAACACAAAATTGTTTCCATATATATTTTTGTTTAATCTATCTATGTATCTATACTCTTATAAATTCGTGTTTCTTTTGTGTGTATTGATATTCATATTAAACCCCCGCTTTTCTATTTTATTTAAAAAGAAAATACAATTTTCTTATATATTGGTTGTGGAATTGCATTCACTAGCAAAAGATCTAGCTAATTTGTATATTCTTTTAAACATTCATTTTAATTAATTCCCTAATAGTTTTTTCGGTTTTCTTATGGGATAATCATTTTGTAGTTAACTATTACGTGTAATTATATTAATGCAGATATTCTATATGATTTATACTTGCATAATATTTGCGTAAAAAGTTTACAGGGAACACAAAATTGTTTCCATATATTTTTGTATACGTATATATTTTTGTTGCATCTATAAAAGTAAAAGTGTCTGTCTGTCTGTGTGTCTGTGTACATTTCCCTACGCAATAACTCAGTCAATTTTAAGTCTACAGACTCGAAATTTGATATACAGAGTACTGAGATTTGGGAAAATCTATGTGATTGGTTTTCGGCCAGGAATTTGGCTGTTAAGGGGTCAAAGTTCAACGAATTTTACCTTTGAGAACTCTACCCAACAACTCCGACAATTTTCGGTCCAAACACTTGAAATTTTAGATATAGGTTCCTTGGATATGGATCTAACAATAACTTGATTTGAGCCCAAAACAATAAATTTTAAGGGGTCATAATAGGGGTCAAAGTTTTAAAAAATTGACATTTATTTTGCTCAGCATGTGCCTACAAACACCCGGGCAACGCCGGGTCGGAATGCTAGTACTCCTATAAATCCGGTTTTCTTTTGTGTGTATTGATATTCATATTAAAACCCCTATTTTCTATTTATTTAAAAAGAAAATACAAGTTTCTTATATATGGCTTGTGGAATCGGATTCATCTACAAAAGATCATGCTAATTTGCATATTCTTTTAAACATTCATTTTATTTAATTCCCTATTAGTTTTTTTTCGGTTTTCTCATGGGATAATCATCTTCAGTTAACTATTATGTGTAATTATATTCATGCAGACATTCTACATGATTCATACTTGCATAAAAGTTTACAGGGAACACAAAATTGTATCCATATGTATTTATGTATGCGTATGTATTTTTGTTTAATCTATCTATCTATCTATCTAGATATCTAAAAAAGTGAATGTGTCTGTCTGTATGTATGTCTGTGTACATTTTCCTATGCAATAACTCTATCAATATTCTGTCTACAGACTCGAAATTTGATAAATAGGGTACTGAGATTTGGGAAAATCTTTGTAATCGGTTTTCGGCCAGAAATTTAGCTGTTAAGAGGTCAAAGTTAAACGATTTGACCTTTGAGAACTCTACCAAACTTCTCAGACAATTTTGGGTTTAAACAGTTGGAATTTTAGATATACGTTCCTTGGATATGGATCTAACTTAATAACTTGATTTGAGTCTCAAACAATAAATGTTAAGCGGTCATAATTAAAAAATTAAAAAAATTGACCGCTTTTTTTTTTTTTTTTTTTTTGCTCAACATACACCTCCAAATACCCGGCCAACGCCGGGCACCCATGCTAGTAGATAATATTTTTACGTAAAGTTTTTATAGTTTTATTTTTAAGTTTATTTTTATTGAAACCCTATTTAAGGATGAGAATACTTATGCTATGTTTCTGAATTTTCAAGATGAGGATTAATAATCTGTATTATTTGGATTATTCTACTGTTCTCATCTCCGCAACACCTGTGGTATAAAGAATAAAGTAATTGCTAAAATTCATTTGGAAGTTTCACTCTTCTGAAGGTTGAAGGTTCAATCCCCAGTACAAGCGATAATACAATTATGAATTAAGGACTTCTACCCGATCATGGCTGACGGAATGATAGTATGCTACCACGTTCGAATTTCTGTGTTCGATAAGATACGAACGAAGAAGATCGGGGGTTACATCGGCCGAAATGTTCTGAAAATAACATTCAAAATGAGAACAATAATCCAAAGAACCTAAATAGTACGAGATCTATCATTTTTCGGAATTCTTAGATGGAGATTGATTATTGGTTCAAACTATTGTTCTCGTCTTGGATGCTATTCTCACAACGTTTCGGTGGGTGTAATCTGCGACCTTCTTCGTGTACATCTTGTTGAGCTCGGGAATCTTTATGTAAAACTCGGGAATCTATAAGGAATTTCGAACGGAACACATTATTTAATCAACTAGGATATTTTTCTCTCGTTCCGTCAACATGACCGGGTAAAGGTCTTAAGTAATTCCGCACAGATTCCCGAGTTCGAGGAGACCCAACTGAAGAAGACCGAAGTTACCTCGGTCGAAATGTTGTGAGGATAACATTCAAGATGATAACATTAGTCTGAACAATACAAGTAAGAATAAATATATCCCCTTCAGTTTGGATAACGACTGATGTGTGATACTAATCGTCTACACGCTAGGATCAAGCGGTCTTTATTCATATTGCATATTACTCTAACTATATAGACATTTAGGGATTATCTAGATTTATGAGAATCCTCATTAATCATTTTGTCAACAATGCACCATACATAGTAATACAAACGATTGAAAGCTGGAGAATTATGAGGCAAAATGTTAGGAGTCATGAGATCATGAAAAGAATTCCGATATTCATTTCTACGTTACATGAGCCAATTAGCTGTGATTAAACTTCTTCTTTTTTTACCTTTTACCGTTGTAAAATGGTCTTTACTCATCATTCTTTTTTTTTACGTTATCACCCCAAACAAGGCACATTGCCACTTTGGTGTAGGGGGCTACTATCAGCGACATAAGCCTCAGGAATACTATGTAGGGAGTTGGGCAGCAAGATGCCGGTTCACGTTACACTTGAACTTCTGCATCTCAGTACAGTTGGGAAAGCAGGGGCCCGGAAGGGAATTCCAAAGTCTAGCGGTTCTGGGGAAGAAGCTACTGAAGTAGAAGGCTCTCTTACATCTAGGGGTCTCTACTGTGAAGGGGTGGGATTTAGCTGCTTGTCGGGTTGGTCGGGGGTATTTACGTCGAGGGGGTACAAGTGCTTAGAGTTATAAGAGTTGCATTGACAGTGTAAACGACATTTAGAAAATTTCTTCGGATGCTTCCTCTAGAATTACAATCAATGGTGTGTTCTTTTTTCTGTTGTTCTTGGCCTTCGGACCGGGATCAAAGTGGAGTATCTGTTCTGCAGATGCTGCACTTAAGATAATTTGTACCAGTCAATGGAGGGGAAACCCTCTATACTGGGACAAAAGCGGTCCCCGGCCCTCCGCGGCTCGGTTGACAAGATCAAAGTGTAGTATCTGTTCCGGCAGATGCTGCACTTAAGATAATTTGTACCAGTCAATGGAGGGGAAACCCTCTATACTGGGACAATTATTATTTTTGGTAACCAGAGTGCCCCCTTTTTGCCTACTTTTAGGGGAGCTGGTTTTTACCTCACATTAAAAACGGCCTTGTGCCTAATTTGCTCAGTGGGGGAGCAAATAAATACCATCTGTTCCGGAAGATGCTGCAAGCTATGACTAGCAAAGACCAGATGTGGGGGCAACCCCACATGCCTGACCTTTAACCAGCTCCCATTTCCCACCTCTCGGGAGCTGGTCCCCTTTTCCCCTTCCCCCCTCCCTTCACTCCTCACATTAAAAATCGGCCTTGTGCCTGATTTGCTCGGTGGGGGAGCAAATAAATACCATCTGTTCCGGAAGATACTGCAATCAAAGACCATATATGTGGGGGTAACCCCACATATCAGACCTTGGTCAATGTAGGGGTAACCCTTCATATCAATTGTCACTATCCAACTCCCATTTCCCACCCATCGGGAGCTTTCCCTCCCCCCTCCCTCTCTCTCCACATTAAAAAACGGCCTTGTGCCTAATCTGCTCAGTGGGGAAGCAAATAAACAGACCCTCTATACTGGGACAATTATTATTTTTGGTAACCAGAGTGCCCCCTTTTTGCCTACTTTTAGGGGATCTGGTTTTTACCCCACATTAAAAACGGCTTTGTGCCTAATTTGCTTTGTCAGGGAAGCAAATAAATACAATAAACACAGGTGAAGTAATATAATCAGTGTGTCTAGAATCTGTTTTACTTTTTGATAATGGTGATGCCTTCCAACTTTTTTGTGAATCAGGTGACTTTTGTTAATCGTTGTATTTCTACTTTAACATGTTCAGAATTTATGTTCACAATAACTGTGTACATCTTCATTTGTTGTGTAATTGTAACAGATGCCATTTTTAATCCTGACATATAGATATTATCGAGACAAATAATATCCTTACAATAGTAAAAAAAAAAAAAAAATAACGTATGTCGTCAAATAGCATACGCATGCAGTATATTTTCAATTATTTTTCGCTAAACCCTCCAGTGTGTCTCACTCTAGCAACGCCGAGTACATGCAAATATTTAGAAGATAAAACATATTGCAGTGAGGATAGTAACACTCTCACGAGTATTTATTTACCTCCTCTTTAGGAGTTTAGACATAACGTCAGGTGTGGGCTTGGGGAATGTTTCCGTGGATCAAACTGGATTCGAACCTGGCACACATAAGTTTTTTGTTCGTGTCGTTAATCACTGTCCACTCTTTACAGCGCATTACCCTTTAACATTAACCAACTTTCACAGAAATACTGAATTGTCTTGAAGTTTTAACACTTAGTAAAATGGTCGACTATAGTCCAAAGCGAACTGAAGGTTTCCTTCCTATTAGTTATTATACCAAAGTGTGGAGAAGGTCATCACTACTTACCAAGGATTATTCCACTTATTCTTGATCCCTTGTTTATAATACTGAGTGTTTACCAAGCGACACAAAGTAACATTTGTTTCAAATCTTCGGTATGACTCAACTATGAATTGAACTCTGATCTCCCGGCCCATTAGCGAACATTTAATTTAGTTTTGTATCGATCGCCATTGTCATTCTTTCCGATATTTCTGTTTCTCTCTGCAAAACTTGGTTAACCCGAAAAATGGCTTTTGTTTTTCCGACCCCTTAGAAGTTGTCAAAAAAGGACGAGAGCAAATATCAGCACAGATACTACACATTGATCTGTGCAATTTAGTCCGATTGTTGAAGCTTTTTCTTGCGTAACAACTGATATGATACTATGCGGCGTGAGAACATTACACGAAAGCGACGTAAGAAAAGCTTTAAAAAAAATGGAAACGAAATACGCTGAAAATATGGCTGATACAACGAGCGGACAATGAGTACATCAACCAGATCAGCCTAGATAAAAAGGGTAGAGCAATTAATGTGTTGAGATTTTCATAGGTGTGGCCGGATGATAAAGACTGCATCGGAAAGTGTTTACTAATCAGCCGAGACGGATTTGGTTTATCGAAACCTCCTCTTCTTTTCCGAGATTATTTCCTCGCATTTTCCCGCTTAAATAATTGACGAGAAGGAGGACGAAACGATGATCGAAAAAAATAAGCAAGATAAGATTTTCGCAAATTCTGTAAACGAAAAAATAAACTATCGAATAATCGCTTTTTTAGACGCTTTAGCAATTATTGTTATTAATTATGTTATCTGTCGTTCGGAAATATTTCGCGTTATTCTTATAAAAAAATTTGACACTTTTAAGGAAGCAGCAGAAATAAATACACACAGACACTCTCTCTCTCTCTCTCTCTCTCTCTCTCTCTCTCTCTCTCTCTCTCTCTTTCTCTCTCTCTCTCTCTCTCTTACACACACATGTATGTGTGTGTAAGAGAACGTTTGTTATAAAAATCGTTTTTAAAGAGATTAACTTTTTCAATAAATTTCATGACACTTTTCAAATTAATCTCTAGAGTATCTATCTATCTATTTATCTATATATCTATCTATCTATCTATCTATCTATCTATCTCTCTCTCTCTCTCTCTATATATATATATATATATATATATATATATATATATATATGTATATATATATATATATATATATATATATATATATATATATATATATATATATATATATATATATATATATACTGTATTAACAAAACCAAGACTTCAAAAAAGAATTGATAGCAACAAAAAGTGTATTTCATTATTAGTTACAATTGTTTCAAGACTTATTGGACAAATTCAAACATTATTGCGTTTGAAAATTTTCAAATAGCCAGCCTCTCTTCAGACTTATTGAATAAAAAAACACTTTAACAATAGAACAATATGTAAAGACATTTCCCTTAAAGGAAATAAAGCATGCGAAAAACATTTATCCCGGACGTATCTTTATCAGGAGCTTATTTAAATATTTATATATCGCCTAATTTTCGTATCACTATTTAAAACCTGTCATAAGAAATTACCACAGACAAAACCTGTAGCCATTTAATATATTTTCATAATTCTATTCGTTGATTTCTTAAATTAGATTTCTATATTTCTTTATTTCACATAATTCATTTTTAAAAATTTTTTAGAGTTTTATTTTTATATCTAAAATATGGCCAAATCATCTAATATACAACGTTACGGTTATTTTAGTTTCGTATTCAATCTATGCTCGCTCCTTTGTTTACAAAAATATCGGCTTACTTATTCCTTAGATTTAAGACCAGTTTTAAGTTAATATTTTATTTAATAGGGAAATAAAGCCCAAACATTACCTTATACTTATTTAATCCTCATTCATCATTCAAGGTTATGGATCCCATTTTATTTTTTTATTCCATTATTCTCTTTCGTTCTCATCAATTGGGATTGGCAAATATCGGGTATTCTTAGCTACGAAAGGGAGATAATCTTATAAAAGTTAAATGGAGACAAACCGGGGCCGTTTGATGTTTCTAGTTTGGTAAACCCTAAAATGCACCTATGATTTATTAATTAACTAGTGAGGGTACCCAGCGTTGCCCGAGTGGACGGGGGGGGTTAAAAAATGTTATGGTAGGTAAGTAGGAAGGATCAAACCCGGAGTCATGAGTAAAAGTAGGAAAATAAAGTGTGAAAAAAAAAAACATCTGCAACGTTAACAGTTCGGCCACCAAGAAAAGTCCATTCCAGTTGTTTAGGAAAAAAAAAAACGACTACGGTAGGTCGGCGCGAACGTGAAAATATAATGTGAATTGTCCAGCACGCTAACCACTACGTCACAGAGCACTGCAGTTTAGTTTAGTGATTTTAAATAACTTCACATGAAAGAACTACGAAGCCAAACCGGTGTTCTCTTCTCAACTGTTCCTTGTGAACGATCCCCAAACGGTGTTAAGTGGTGGCAGGGGGAGGAGGAATTTATTAGAGAGAAAATATTTTACCACTTGCATTGATCTTAACCGATTTTGGCCGTGACTTCTCAGCAGAAAAAGTATAGAAATCTAAGATTATCGAGGAATTTGAGAAATAATAAGCCTATAACACACCTCAGATATTGTTCTGCCGTTTGTGCATATTATATTTGCATGAAATATCTTGATTTTTAATCCTATTAAGGTTAAAATCAGACGGGAAAAAATGAGTTCATTTTATTTATATAGAGAGAGAAGAGAAGAGAAGAGATTAAACAGACACAGAAAAGGCTAAGCTAGCTTATTAAAAAAATTAAGGTTTTAAAGTATATTTTTAATCTTGAAGCTGATTATTCAACAAATTAAGATTTTAAAGTATATTTTTATTCTTGAAGCTTATTATATACCCAAAGGTTTAATCTACGTCTGCCATCCATAATCTGCTGGGGTTATTCATGGCTCCAGAACCAAAATTACAATTCTGGTTGCTGACAATTCTTTCTTTGGAGTCTTGGTTTTGTTAATACAGTATATGAATGCTCAATTATGAAATATGATAATTTTGTAACTTACAGTTTAAGTCATCTTTTTTTTTTTTTTGCTTAAAAACTATTGGTATGTGAAGATTACCTAATTATACAAACCCAGTAAAATTCGGTATATTACAAACAAGTCTATATATATATATTTATATATATATATATATATATATATATATATATATATTAGTTTGAGAGACTTGGTATATATATATATATATATATATATATATATATATATATATATATATATATATATATATATGTATATATATATATATATATATATATATATATATATATATATATATATATATTAGCTTAAGAAGAAAGTTCTTTCGGAATTTTTAATTTTGATTTCTAATGATGTATTTCCAAATAAGTTTTTATTATAATACCTTTACTTTATATATTATTTTAAGAGCGTTTTACGCTCTATCTAATCGTTTTAAAACATGTTTTCTTTTCAGAACGTTGAATACCGGATGAAAAAAAGCAAATTCGCACAATTTTCTTATTTCAATTTAAGCTAGGCCGAATAGCAACACCATATTAACGAAACGTTTGACACAGGAAACCTTACTGAACGCACATCATAATAGTGGTTTAAGAAATTTCGTTGTGGCGATGAGAGCCTTGAAAATGATGAGCGTAGTGGTCAGCCATCGAATGTTGACAAGGATGAATTAAGAGCCTTATTCCAACCAATCCACGCACAACTGTTCGGCGGTCCTGGATATGACCTTAAACTATATCCAATGGTGAGGCCCCAGCTTGCAGGCCTTAGGGAGTGTGGAGCCACCCTTTAATTGCCATTGCTCCCAGGTCCACTCTGACCCGGAGTGGTAGCACCTGTTAGGGTCCCAACTATGGATTAAATAGAATACGACTTTAAAAAAAAACAAATATACTATATTAAAAAATTGTTCTTCAAAACCACCAGATTCGGCATTAAATAACTTAAAAAGGGTTGATATGCCGTAAAACAAAACAACCAACCAACAACTGTTCGAGAACGTGTTTCTCAATTAGACGTAACGTATACAACGATTTCCAACCACTTGAGAAAGATTGGAAAACAAAAAATCTTGATAAATGGGTGCGTCACGAATTGAACGACAACCAAAAGAAACCCCGTTATGAAGTGCCTTCATCTTCCTTACTTTTACGCAACAAGAACGACCCATTTCTCGACTGGGTTGTGACTTGCGATGAAAAATGGGTTCTTTAGGACACCTGGCGATGCTCAGCTCAGTGGTTAGATGCCGACGAAACTCCACGACATTTCCCGGGGGCCAGAGTTTCACCAAAACAAGGTCATGCTAAATATTTGGTGGTCTAATACCAGTCTCATCTATTACAGTTTTTGAATGCAGACGCAACCATTACGGGAGAGAAGTACTGTCAAAAATGGATGAAATGCATCAAAAATATGCTTATCTGAATTTAAAAGTTAAAACCTCAAGAACTTTCTTGTTAACCTGATATATATATATATATATATATATATATATATATGGTAAAACTGGTAATTAGTAAAAACCTGAAGGGAGTGCTCAATACTATTGCAGAGAAAATATGTGTTTTATGTTTTTATTACGGTTTTATCTGTTTGGTTACATATGTTGCGGATGTTGGACCATGTTTACGATTCAACAGCCTCGTCAGACCTTACAAAAATGGTTGTTAGTATTAGGAAGAAGTGTTTTAGAAGAAATCGAAAAAAAAGGAAAAAGAGGGGTAGGAGATTATAAGGGGGAGGGAGACGGGTATTGACAATATTTCAGTTTTGAAGGTTAATATACATTAGATTGTATTATGTGTGGGGGGTAGCAGATTCAGGTAGGCGTCGGTGGAGATATATGGATGTAGAGAGGGGTAGGGGGAGAGAGGATGGTAAAGAAAAAAAGAGGGGGTGAGGAGAGGAGGGGGCGAGGAGTTCTCATTTTAAGATTTTAAATTTTGACTGCTTTTTGCTTGTTCAGCAAGGTATATTAAGTAGATGAGAGAGAGAGAGAGGGAAAGGGTTAGTGTAGATGTTATGTGTTTGACAAGTACAGGGTTCCATTTAAAATTTTCGTAGTCGCTATAAGTCGACTTGTTCATTTCAGTTTACAATGGGTTGTTTTTAGACAGTTAAGAGTTAATACATACGCTAACGCACGCGCAAATACACATGCATACATATACACACATATGTACATTTCTACACATCCATATACAGACACATAGGCACACACACATATATAAACAATGTATATGCAAACATACATGGATACATATGCAGACATACACACACATACACGATGTTGCGATTGTGATATTGTTGTTCGTAGGATGTGATGTAGTATTTTATTATCACGACTGAATGTGTTTGAAATGGTGCTGGAAGGGTACATCGCGACTATTAGCCTAGCTGTATTGAATTTGTATGTAGTATCTGTTGTTGCAAACCCACGAGAATTTTCATGCGGCTACTTAGAAGAGATAATGATAATATATATTTTCATGCGACTACTTAGAAGAGATAATGATAATATATATAATTAAATAATAATTATTTATTTGCACGTAAAAACGAGTGTGTCATGTTTGCGCAATCATCAGTTTAGGATTACAATTCTTGCTGGTCATAAGAATCGAACCCAACCAAGAAGTCGCCGCTTCTTTACCTCAGGGCCACTAAACAATTACCAATGGAATGAAGGAAATTAAGAACTATTAAATACAGAATTCGTATGAAGACATTTGAACAATCTAAAAAAAACTTTTGTCGATTTTACTTTAGTGTAAGTTCTCAGAAACCAAGAGGATCTCTTCCTGCTTCTAACGTTTAATCACTATACAAGATCTATAGAAATTCAAGTTTTCCATTAAATTCTCTTTTGCGTCTCAGATGCTCAGTTAGTCTGCTGGAGCATTAACCTTTTTTGAACCGACCATAGCATTTGCTTTACGATTTCGTTCATTTTTAAAATATGAGTTCACCATAGCTTAATGACTTTATATATAAAATTTGAACTTTATACGATATCAATTTTTTATTTTATTGTGTGTTCCATTTAAGGAACATTGAGAGGTTACAGGTGAACGACATTGAAATTCTGACAATTTATTCCTTTGTAAAATAAGTGATCTCTTATAAAGCTATAAAATAAAATTCCGTGTATAATATACTAGATCTAAAATATAAGAAAAGAAGTGTTTATTTTCTATGTTTTCATTGTTTCTTATGATATTTTTCAAAACACAATTTTCCCCTCTCCGCATGTAACCGAATATTACACTTTTTGCACATATTATTAGTATTTTTGCTGCACACTTTGCATCTCCCTTGTGTTGTGGACCCTAATGCATGATCAATTCCATCAAATCTTACATTGGCGGGCAATGTTCCAGCCGACATAAATATTCTTCCACGTTGTGGTCCTGCCTTTAGCAAACACAATGTGATTTGACTGCGAAATTCCAAATGAGATAGTATTTTTGATCGGTTTTGCAGTGAAGCCTCCATGCTGCTATCACTGACAAATTTATTACATTGATGAAGAGTGGCCAGTACCACTTTTTACCCCGTATACTTGGTCGATAAGATTCAGCTAGTCTATCCATTAGGTCGACACCACCCATTCCTTTATTGTAAGAGTGTACATATTGGCTTCCCTCTGATGAACATTTTAGCACTGTGACGTCCATAATATGGAACCATTGACTCATCTATACTGAGCAGTTTGTGAAAAAAACCAAATTGCACAAGATTTTCATTCATCATATCATATAATGGTGAAATTTTACTCATTTTATTACCTGCAGTAAGCTTCAGATTATCAGCAAAGTGTGAGTACTTTTTTATTTCAAGATACCTGTTTCTATTCATAGTTTTATCAACAATTTCTATACGAAAATCAGACTGGGTTGACCAATACAGCTTCTCTTGTGGTACAAGAATATATCCTGATAACAAGATGATCCCTAAAAATTGTTCCATTTCATGTTCTAATATTATGAATTTTTCAACGTTTTTATCCCTATTAGCATACAGGTTAGTTTGAAAAACTATATGTTGCAAGATTTCGGTAGAAAATATTAGCTTCCAAATTTCATAAGGTGTCATTCCTTCAAGTTTTTCAAGCTTCTGATCTATAACGGCATTTCCAACTTGCATTGGCTTGCTAAATATAGGACCCTTCTTCCAAACAATGTTACTATTCTGTTTCCTTTTTTTTTTTTTTTTTTTTTTTTGAATTGGCAGGATTTCGGATCAGACTCGCTTTCCGTATTTTCTTCTATTTCAATTTCTCCAGCCGGCTCATACTCAACTTCCGGGTGTTCGGGAATTTCCTCGATATCACTTTCTTGATCTGCTGAATCTCCTGCAGTAGGAGGTAGCACAACAATGGCTGCAGGATCTGATGATTGCTCAATTACCTCACGAGCTTCAGCAAGTGTAGAAACTCTTGTCGTCTTTCTTCCATAAAATTTATGAGGATCCATCTATGAAAAAAAGGATGAATATTGTCAGAAATATAAAATTTATATCTATAATTTTTAAAATATTTAGTGCATACCTTATAAAACGTACAGTATTAAGTAATGCAATACAAGATATATGTTCCTACCTTTGGAGCAGTAACCTCCCAATGTTTTATAAATGGAACATTTTTTTTTATTTTTCTCATATCAAATTTTTTGTTAGGTGTATTATATTTTTAACAGCATACATACACACCTTGATTGCTGCTGAAGGATATCCTCTTGATCAAAAACTTCTCTCAGGTTGCTTTATGGTTATTTCAGGCCTTCCAATTCTCATCCAGAAAAACAGTGATTATAGCTCTATTTTAAATTCCATTTAAGAATAATTTATAAAAGTTTTCATAAATCTGGAGTAAAATGAAGCTACTTTAATAGAAATAACTTATAAAAATTGAATTTAAAGCAAAATTACAATTTCTATAGTATGTTGAAAACTATGTTCCATTTAAGGAACATTGGTACAAAAAAGGTTAAGCTCAGTGTAAACAAGATCGCTCGAAGAAAGTACAGCATTTCTCGCATAAGTCAGTGTGAGATATCGATTCCGGCGGGATCTTAATTATGCTGCGAATATTATCTCTTCTTTCTCTATAAAAATCAAATGAAGTAATTTTTTCCCTCTGAGTTTGACCTTAATGGGATTAAAACTCAAGACATTACATGCAAATGTAATCTGCACAAACTGCAGCACATTATCTGAGGTGTGCTATAGGCCTATTACTCTTACACTTCCTCGATAACCGTACATTCCTATATTTTTTTCTGGTGAGAGTTCACTGCCAAAACCTGTAAGGATCAATGGAAGTGGTAAAATCTTTTCTCTCTATTACGTTCATACTTCCCCCGCGATCACTTAACACCGTTGCGGATACGTCCACAGGGGAATTTGGGAGGAAACACCGGTTTGAGTTCTTACTTCTTGCTTAAAAAAATGGAATGACATTTTACCGTCGGGTGAAACGCAACTTTCGATTACATCTATTACATGGGTTACTTATACTATTTTTTATTTCTTCCTTTTTTTTTTCTTTTTTTTTTTTTCCTTTTGGGGGAAGGGCTGCAATTCGAAGGGTTACTTAAACGAAACGAACTAATCTTGGATTCAAGGTTTTACAACAAACTATAACAGTCAGCCGCTAGTGTTCTTCGAATGTTCAAACGATTACTCGATTTATATAGTTTATTTACTATATTTTTTCTTCTATTATGTTTTCAGTGATTTTAATTTTGAATAAAAGTTTACCGGTGGGGAAAAGTATCCTCTCTGCGCAGAGATACCTTAGACTCGAAGATAGTGTCTAGTAGACATTCAAGTTATTGTTTCCATATTTTTGTTTCATTTTACTTTTGTCGAAGTTCTCACAAATCAAAAGACTTTCTTCCTCGGGGTAACACTTGATATCGATATGTGATAGATATTCGAATATTCCATTAAAGTTCTTGGCCTCTTCAGTTAAATTAGTAAAGACGCAGATAACATTATTTCCCTCGCCCTAATCAACCATTTAAATATGTTAGAGTATATCTTCTTTGTGATCTCCTGAAGTTAAGACTAAAAAATTGACACATCTTATATAAACAGAGATGTTGTCCGCCTTCCGCAATTTTTGTTACGTAATAAATAAATTGTGTAATTTATCACATTTCGAACTATCAGCGATCTTAACTACGGGAGAACCTCGAGATACGATATTAAAAATCAGAAACGAAATACAGTACAGTTTATAATACACATGTATATAATCAAATAACATTATAAACAATACCGTAAGGCGGGACAAAAACCAGGGGGTGTAACCAGGGAGCGGAAAAACATGATATTTCACATCGTAACCTAAAAAAATATATCTTAGAGCCACCCGATCCCTGGGTGCTACTGTACATTTAGAAGTGCAAAATATTGCATTAACAATAAATAGTAATATCACAATAAATAAGGCAGATGGCATGACCGGAGATCGAAACCTAAGCCACGAGATCTTCAGTGGACGTCCAACAACTTACCGATTTCAATTTTTATAGAGCTTCAAATTTACCTTAAAATAATTATAGCTTTTACCTGACGTCATAGATTTATGTTTCAAAATATGAGTTCAAATATGAGCGATAATTAAGAATACATAAATAGGGTGGCTAAGCATTATTACGAGGGCGTGCAATAAGTAATGCCCCTGGCCCACTTTCCATAATAGTAGAGCAACGAAACTTGGTCGTGTTATTAGTCTTTCTCTAGATAGGAACCACCCAGAGTTATGCATTTCTTCCCTCGTTTGATGCAGCTCTGGAGACTGTTTTTGTAGAACACCTCAGGTTGGTCTTCCAACCACGATGTGACTTCAGAAATCAAGGCTGCATCATCTGGGAAACGCTTTCCTTTCAAAAACAACTTCATGGCTTTGAAAGTCAGAGGGTGCAAGATCAAGAGAGTAGGGAGGATGGGGGAGGATTTGATTACCACACGCCCGTGCTTCTGATCTGGCGACATGAGAGTTGTGGATCGGAGCGTTGTCCTGCAGGAGAAGGGTACCTTTGCTGATCTTGCCCCGCCTCTTGATTTGATAGCTTTCCTTAATTTCCTCAAAAGTGAAGCATAATAGGCTCCTGTGATAGTGGTACCCTTTGCCAGGAAATCTGTCATCACTACTCCGTCCTGGTCTCAGAAAATTGTGAGCATGACCTTGCCAGAGGAGGGCTGTACCCTTGCCTTCTTTGGAGGTGGCGAGTCAAAGTGTTTCCACTGCATTGACTGGGCTTTGGTTTCTGGATCATAGTGATGGACCCAGGTTTCATCTTGTGCAATCAGTCTTTTAAAAAAACTTTGACTCATCTTCTTGGCACATCTCAAAAGTCATCCTCGAGCACTCGACGCGTTCTCGCTTCTGGAATGGTGTGAGCAACCTGGGAATCCATCTGGTAGACACCTTATGCATATGCAAATGGTCATAAATTATGGTTTTCACAGACCCTCTACTAATCTTGACATCTTGGGATATTTGGCGAATAGTAATGCGCCGATCTTCCAAAATGTCAGCCTCAACTTGACGAACAGATGCCTCATCAATGGCAGAAGGAGGCGTCCAGGTCTGGGAGCTGCTTCCACAGACTTCCGGTCATGTTTGAATTCACGATGCCAGCGTTTTACAAGGTCATATGATGGGGCATTGTCACCATAAGTTTCTTTCTTTTCATCAAAAGTCTCCTGTGGTGTGCGTACTTTCAAATACAAAAACCGAATCACTGCTCGACATTCAACAGGCTCCATTTCACATTTGACTCAGTTCAAACACCTGTAAAACAGAAACCACAATTAGTTCAGCACTGTAATTTGCCACATAACCCGTAGACATATAAATCATTGCACATGCAAAATTTCAGCTAGATCAGACAACTTGAAGTGGGTCGGCAATTATTTTCATAGTCGAAAAAATGTATTTTGCTTTAACTACGCCTTGCATGTATACGAACCTCTCAGCTGAGCAAAAATATGCGATGGAAGCATAGTTTGCTACTTTAATCAAAGGTGTTTTGTCTTTGTTAAATTTTTGTCATTTTGTGTAGCGAAATCATTAATTTAATGTGCGCCCATTTTGTGAGCTTGGAGGACAGTGAAAGATAAACGTTGCTATTGTTGATGTTCGCACTTGGGAAATTAGTCCCAAACGATTTATTGTGATTTGCCGACTAATCTGTGACCTATTTCTGTTAAAAAGTTGATTTAAATGTAATAGATTTTGAACGATGTGTAAACGAAGAAGAAAATAGTCTGAAAGTTTACATCTCGGATTGTAGAAAAACTTATAAAAAAGTGTATGAAAAAAATTTTAAATTGCAAATGAGCGAACTAATAAGAAGCAAGGAATATAAGGCAATAAATGAACAAAAAAGAAATGAAAAACTAATGGATTGAGGAGAAAATGCATGGCTAACTCAGTAGAGATCTACCAGAGGCAGCGGACAAGGAAGAAAAATCTGGCGATGGTTGTCAAAATATGACTTGAAAGTTGAGATAGAAGACCTAATATGTGCTGAGTAGGTGTAAGCGGTCATAACAAATTATGCGAAGCATCACATTAATAACACGACTGAAAATCCCCTATGTGAACTGTGTCGACAGAAAGGTTGGAAAGTACAACACCTTGTCAGTATTAGAAATTAACTCAAAATGATACAAGAGACGGCATGACAATATTGCGAGAAAGGTACATTGGAATATATGCAAGAAAAGAAGGTTGGAATGCAGTGAAATTGGGACCAGCATGTTCCAGAAGGGGCGGTGGAGAGTAATAATGTGATTTTTTTGTGGGATAGGAATATCCAATATGATAATTTGAATGAAGCAAAGAGTCCAGATTTAGTCTTGTTAAAAAAAAAAGGAACACAGGGCAATAATCATTTATATAGCAGTTCCTGCTGATGTGAAATGTGGAGAAAAAAGAAGGTCGGAAAGTACCAAGACTTGAAAAAGGGAGATAAAAAGATAATGGAAGTTGAAAAAGGTAGAAGTTCTACCTATTGTGCCTTGGGGAGTGTGACAAAAGAATTTGACAAGCGGATTGCGAAAATTTGGATCCATTGCGATGTCTGAGTACTTCAAAGATTGCCTCGTTGGGAATCGCCAGAATCTTGCGGAACGTGCTGGGTACTGAGAAAAAAGATGCTGATAGCCTATGTTCATTTGTTATGATCCTCTTACCAGTATAATATCGGCAATACCAACAGCCAGACACAAACTGTGAATAATAATAATAATAATAAGAAGAAGAAGAAGAAGAAGAAGAAGAAGAAATTAAATAACCCTCTGTATAAATAAAACAGTAAGTGTATGAGCGTGTCTGTAAATATTTAACTGATAAACTCTTAAACTATTGGTCACATAACACTGAAATTAACAGGAAATATTAATCATACATCAAGGATGGGTTATAATGAGTAAGATGTTTGAATAACGCGTATACATATATCGGCAAGTTGAAATACAATCTGTTCATTTCAAGTTGCCGATATAGTTTTACTCTTTTTTTTTCTGCGCATGTCTAAATTCAACCAAATTCTTCAAGTAGTTTAATATTAAATCCTTCTTGCCTATCTCTCAATAGTTACATCGGTATGAGATGCGGCTGAGACGCTAAATGTTTTGGTTCCGATTCTAGTTGCTGACAACAACGTAATTATTTAACTTTTGAAATCGCCACTACTGTTAAATATATTTAATAGAAAATTGGCTATGTAATAATAAATACGAAATATATTTAAGTGTATTTTATGGCCCGGCAAGACTGGACGCCATCTCTTTCAATAATGATTAAGCTTGTTTTAATTCGATTGGCAACAGCCGCCAGACTTAGGGTTACGCTTCCACTATCCCTCCATTTTTTTCTATTTTTGTACTATCTTTTAAGAGAAAAGTTATCTAGATTTAATTAATTTGATAATCACAATAGCATTACACTTATGTCTTAATTTAAGAGCATGTAAAATCACATTCAATCAAAATTTGTTCAAATCAGAATTATTACCTATCATCAGCGGCATCATTATATCTATTATGGCGTCATCCTGCAACGGTGATGTCTTAATAAAAATAAAGAAAAAAATTTGATCTCGTGTGCGTGCAAGTAAACAGACATCTTTATTATAATACAATTTTATCTCTTTAAATTATTTCGATTTATTCATTTAGTGAAAGCAAAAAGAAAAAAAATGGCCGATATCAACAATATCTCTACTATTATATAAAAAGAAATTGATCTATGTGTGTTGTGTGTGAGGGAGAGTTATGGACTCAAAAACGGCTGGACCGACTTTTATTAAATTTCACACGTAGGTACTTTACATGCCTGGTGGGGTCCTTAGATAGGTTTTGTATCGGAATGTTTTCGATAAGTATCGATAACCGATAATCGAAATAATCCGATGAATGAAGGAACAGCCGGTTTTAACCAAAGTTGACACCTTACACAGCCTAACATCACAAGTGCATTTGAGAAGTTTTATTAACACACACGTCGAAAGTATAAAATTAACACTATGTTCTTTGGTATGATAGGGGCGCGTTCGAAATGAATATTTCTTTTTAAAGCATAATTGCACCATGATACTTGACTTTTTGCATTTTAAATCTAAATTCAAGCCATTATCACCAGACAGTCAGAAAGGCCAGGCATATAGTCAGGAATAGGTTCTTTGATATGACAGGGGCGCGTTAGAACTGAATGCTCCTGTTTAGAGTATAAATGAAGCATGATAATTGACTATTGTATCTTAAACTTTAATTCAGGCCATTATATATAAAAAAAATAATTTTATAAAATCCACAGTAGGTTCTCTACAGTGCAATGTAGACTACAATGTATTGTGGACTAAGTCACTGCGGGGAGGCATGTGAAGCTTCCTTCCAGTGCATTGCGGTGGGTCTTCGACTAGAGCAGGCAATCAATTGATTTGGTTAAGAAATGAGCGATTTCACCGATTTCAATAAAATATAGAGGTGTGAAACATTCGTTGATCACCATTCAATCCGGGCACCGTCGGGTTTCCTTGCTAGTTTTTATATAAAGTTGTAAATGTGCACATATTTAATGCGTAATTAAATGTAGTGATCATTGTTGTCGCTTTAAAATCTGTAATATCTCATTTAAGGGGTCCAAAATATGGTCAAAGGATCAGAATAAATATATCCATATGAATAATATATTGTATAAATTAAGTATCATTTTTAATCCTTCTAAGATCATTTCATTTTTTTGTGGAAATCGCTCGAAACAAAACACGAAGCCACTATCAAATACTCCAATGTCAGAAAACTTCCTTCTTTATTAGAGAAATCACTAGTGGAATGTGAGGACTAACGGACAAAATAAGGGAAACGAAAGTTACGAAGTTGTCGAAAGTGAATCCATTTAATATCTAAGTGCATATTATTTTTTAAATGTTGGGAATCATTATAATCTATTACAAATCGAGATTTGGTAGTTGTCTCTCTTTTATCTGTCTGAAGCCGAAACTACTATAACTTCTATTAATTGTATTATTGCACTATATTAATACTTAAATCAATTTACTATACTATTTTGAGGTAATATAATATCTTTTAATGCTCAATTCAAGGAGTGGGGTATAAATGTAGTATCTATATTGTAATCATATCATCCTCCCATCCTTTTCTTGTTGCCATGAAAACATTTTCTGATTATCTTCTCGTTTGGGTGGGGGTAGGTAATGACATATATGTCCTGTTCCAATGAAACCGTCCTCCTAGGTATTACCTCATTCATTTAGGGGCGGTAATTTAGTATCTGTCCTGTTGTCATGAAACCATTCTCCTAGACATTGCTTCCTTCTTTGTGGCAATGTAATATATGTTCCTTGGTCTGGATATAATCCTCCCATGCATTACCTACTTCTTTGGAAAGGGGAAGTTTATTATATATCTGTAATAGTACCCTTTTTTCCGGCCATACAAAATTATGCGATCTCAAGAAGCATATAGTTGCTAACGTTATGTGACTTAACCATAGTAGAAAATAGAATGAAACTACAAAATGCAATTGTTTAAATCTTCACCTTGAAATGCAAATGCAATCGTGTAAGTTCAATTTTCGCGCGGTGTTTTCCCCCAAACCGTATTTGTTTTGCTTTGTTGATTTGGAATATATTTGGAGGTTGTGTATAATTTGGATTATATGAACTACTGTAATGTGCGACCTTCTTCAGGTGTATCTTATCAAACTCAAGAATCTTTATTGTATAGATAGATGCTATATATGTTCTGACTGTAATAAAAATATAATTCAAATAATACAAAATAATTCGAATAATAAAAAATAATTCAAATAATACAAAATAATAAATAATACAAAATAATAAATAATCCAAAATAATTCAAATAATGAAAAATAATTCAAATAATTCAAAAAATACAAATTATCCAAATGATCCAAATAATAAAAATAATAAAAAATAATAAAATAATCCAAATTATCTAAATAACACAAATAATATAAAATAATAAAAAATACAAAATAATTCCAAACAATCCAAATAATACAATTAATTCAAATAATAAAAAATAATACAAATTATCTAAATAATCGAACTAATTCAAATAATACAAAATAATAAAAATAATACAAAATAATCCAAATGATCCAAATAATAAAATAATTTTTTAAAAATATTTCAAATAATTCAAATAATCTAAATAATACAAATTATCAATCATCATCTCCAAAATGCAGAAACATATATTTGGAGGGTTCTAACTCTTGTAGCTATTAAAGTTTCCAAGAGTGCCTCTATATTATGGGCCTGTCTTGAAGCGTGTCTTTCAAACTATTTCTCAATAAGACTCGAGGCTAAAACCCTCGTCTAGTCTTTCGACGGGTGCCCAAATTAGCGGTTGATGTATATAATATACGTTAACAGTCTAATCACTTTCACTAATCGTCACGGATGAATGATTTTCAATGACCCTTCACAGATTTGAATGATTGTGTTGCCCCCAACCCTTCACCTATTCTATATACTCCCACATCTACTGCTCCTCCTACTTTCTGGTCATCTAACTTCAGTTATGTTAGCATCTTATTGTGTCTATATCATGCGTTATCACAAACTGATTTTGTTTATTTTTTGTTAAATTGTTATTTTTACGAATGATTTCATTAACCGCACATTAAGTTCCATTCAGATCCACATCGCCTTTATGAAATGAATAAGAAACGAGAACAAATGCAAGTATATCGTTTAAGATATCATTCCTTCATCACACACCCCACCGATTCTATTATACGAAGCCTTCGCTTGTAAGTAGACCAATTTATTTATTTTTAATCACTACAAAAAATATTCCAATCTATATAATAATATGTTATCGTGGAACGCTATCACCTTTCACACCAATCTGAAAAGGTAAGAATATCCGATAACCAAAAATGTAACAGAGAGGTAGCTAATGTTGATGTTTGTAAAATATATTTTTTTTTTTCATTTCAAAATGAATTGTTCTAAAATCGAACATATCGCATTATAGTGTACCAGATCAACGAAATAAATGCATTAATTTT
>NC_136482.1:112805678-112818178 GCF_053919585.1 Euprymna scolopes | reverse complement strand
AAATAATCATTCTTAGTTTATTTTTTTTAGTAGAAATAGATCCCATGCATGTATATATTTTGAGTGGAGCCTGGCTATTGTTGCTGGAATGGTGAAAGACGGGGAAAGAATGTAGATAATAATTGTTGCAACAATCTATTGAAGGAACTGGAAGAGAGGCACTAATAGGGTTAGCAACGAGAGACAAGTTGTCGGTATTGCTATTGTGGAAATTGGTAAGCGAAATGCTATTATTATTTATGTTGTCAGTGTTATTATCTAGTTGGTGCAATCCAAGGGCTGCGTCGATGGTAGTTGATTGATGAGGGAAGCTTGCAAATGATTTGCAGTGCTTATTTTGGGTCTTTAGTTGGTATCTCGGTTACGGCGCAAAAATGAACTACATCTTTATGGATGCAGTTGTTACCGAGATAGGAATCACGCATTTTTTGCAGCTACAATTATTTTAAGAAGCTAAGGGGAAAGATTTTGCCTGAGTTGCTATAATTTTCTTATTATTTGATGAGATCATTGTCTGTGCTAAGTTAGGTGTTATTGCGTAAGAAATCTTAATGGAATTTTTATGTATATTGCTGTGTCTATGTGGGTACTTCAATGATTTTTCTACAGTATTAGAAAATTCTTTAGGGATAATTGAAAGAGGGGTAAACCAGATATTATTCTTGTTCCTTAATCGTTTTCGCTGGCTAGAGTTATTATGGCTAGAGTTATTATGGCTAGAGTCATGGTTATTTTATCATGGTTATTTTGGGGAGGGTGCAATTATTATTGTTAACTTTTTGAACTGAAAGCAATCCAGCAGTTTTTTCTTGTGCGACAGAGAATTCATACTGAGATCAAAGTAGTATCTGAGGTCTTTATAACCAGATGTTTTATTCTTTGTTTTTCCTAAACTCTGCGATTCTCTCCAATAAAATTATCGTATATAGAAATATTTACATGCGATAATTTCTTTTATTTAACTATTTCGGAAATATCAAATCGAAATCCCCCTAAAGTAATTGTGATATTATGGTGATTGATAATTCTAGTTAAGAGTAGGATAGCTATTCTTTTAGTCATTGTGATCAAGGATGACCAACGACAACTAATTTCTACACAATTTTGAACGAAGTAATTTGTTTAAAATGTATTTTTTAAATATTTTCTGCAAATATTGTAAAATGTAGTATCTGTTCTGATACTACATTTCATCTGTTTTATCCTCAGTCGGCGAAGGAAGTGTCTTTTTTTTTTGAAAGTTGGATTTTCGCCACATTAAAACAGTCTCAAACTGTCCTCGTGAATAGTCCAGTAAATAGGAACAGATAACTACTTATTAAGTAACTGAATGTCGTCATAAAGCCGAATTAAAATCTCATTGATCTGTTGTAGTAATTTACGCACTAATACTCTCCAGAAGATTATGAAACCGTAGATTTACTCCAGGTATAGGTAGAATTGCAACTTGCGTTCGTTAAATCGTATACAATGACTTATTTAGTGATCATTGCACTTCGACATTAAATAACCCAAAACGATATTTTATTTTTTCGTTAACTAACAAAATAAAGCAACGACTCCTCCCGTGATAATGAAAGGAATGCTGTTGGGGTAAGCAATTAATGAGCACAAAAGATTCGATATACTATTGAATAGAGCCATATAAATAAGTATAATTGATAATAAAGCTTACTGATACCTGAACAGATTTTTAATTCTGTAGTAGTCCTATTTTAATATGTGGTTTTCATTGTTTATTCACAACCCTGTGGACTAAATTAGTAATTTATTAAATATTACACAAAACAAATGCCAACAACAATAAAGCGCGATAATATATATATTTATATTTAAATACTATTTCAATTAGTAAAAATATATATCGAAACACACACACGCATTATATATATATATACACACACACACATATATATATATATATATATATATATATATATATATATATATATATATATATATATATATATATATATATACTAATCAACCTTTCTTAATCTTGTATGTGGTTGTCTTGTTTGTTTTCCTCTATGCACAATGAATGGAATTACAAAGAGAAAACGTCGATTTTCACTAGGCTTAATATTATTGTAATTATCATCATTTGTTTACCATAAAATACCTGTTTCGGATAGATATATATATATATATATATATATATATATATATATATATATATATATATATATATATATATGATTGATTAATTGAAGTAAATTGAGTAATATTGAAGTAAATTAAGCCTGATCCATGTTAAGTTATTACGTTGATTCATTGGAGCTTATTAAAGTAATAAAAGGGTCTACCAAAATGGCATCTGTTAATATTCTTAAGCCGATTACCTAATCAACGGTCGAAAATACTTAAAATTTGCAGCAACAAGATCGGAGCAGCATACAGTATGTTATTATGCCTATATGGTCACCCATCTGATACAGACCAGATTTAATGTCACTTAACTTTCATGATATAGCAGAAAAACAGTATGTCGCGAAAAAAGGAACTGGACCTTGCGGCATTTTTATTATAGTGCTAAAAAGCTTTAATCAGACTTAGTTCCCATATTTACGAAGCTGTTTAAGCGTTGTCTTAAGGAGAATTGCTTCTCAACATCCTGGAAAACCTCATCAGTAGGACCTGTATTTAAGAATTCAGGTGATCGATCATCTCCTTCTCAATACAGACCCATAAGTGCGCCATGAGTAAATTGCTGAATTCTGTGTTAAATAGAGTAGTAACCACCTCAGAAAAAATAACCCTCTTAGGGACATGCAATATGGTTTCCGTTCTGCTAGATCTACAGCTACGGTATAGCTGGAAATTTCTCAATTATTAATTCATTTCTCTCTGATAGGTTCATAAGAGTAGTGGTTGATGGGCAGAAATCAAAAGCTGACAGTATTAATGCTGGAGTCCCTCAAGCGTCCATCCTGGGCTCAACTCAATAATCTTCCAAATCACATCCCAAGATCATTCGTAGACATCTATGCTAACTACACTACCATCTATGGCAATACATCAAAAGCCCGTAAATGACCAAGTTCTCTTTGATTCTCTCCTCTCTGATCTAAAGCACGTGGTACAACGGGGAAAGAGGTGGCTGATTACTTTTAATGCATCTATAATCAAGCTTCTATCTTTACATCATCAACGTTCTGATCTCCATCTGGCATCAATTGAAATGAATGGCTCTCGTCATGGGAAGGCTCCATGTTTTGACAAGCTTCTGGGCTTGACCTTTACTCCTGATCTGAAATGGAACACGTCCATCAAATCTGTTGCCAAGTTCGCTGAAAAATTAGCGGGATTACTCTACCGCTCTAATGTAATTCTCTACCTATATCAGAGACAGGTACGTTCAAGGATAGAGTACTGTTGCCACATATTGGCAGGAGCTGCTAGAATGTTGATATTCTGGCTTGACAGAGTTTAAATAGTCTTTGTAGCTAAGTGGAGAATGCTCTTTTCTCTTCCTTGCAATTTCTTTCCCACAGAAGAGACGTTGCGATCCTGTCTCTGCTTTATTGTTATTTTCACAGTAAGTGCTTGCGTTATATAATCGTGGAACACGAGAAGTTATCTGTTATTTATCTGTCTGTCAATGTATGTATATATCTATGTGTATCTATCGATCTAAATATCTATTTATCGCGATCTAGTTGTCTATCTATCTCGGTCTACCTATCTATCTATCTATCTATCTATCTCGGTCTACCTATCTATCTATCTATCTATCTATCTATCTATCTATCTATCTCGATCTATCTATTTAACTGGCGAAATAAACAAAAGATGAGATGTTACGCTATGTTTTGATAAAAAGTTGTCAAAACATGAAATGGACAAGTTGCCCCGCAAGCTTTAAAAATAGCTGATCGTAAGGACGTGCTGTTATCACGTGTTCAAGTTGGCTGGATATAGAGACGAGTTTGGATTTGGACGTGTAGCAGAGCGGACAGTTTAACAAGTCGTCCCCCACTCACCGGGGAGGGAGCTGACGTATCTCAGAATGAAGACCTAGAATTTCCCACTCAAGCAAAGATACTCACTTTTTATTATTCTGCGATCGACATCTAGAAAGTGATTAAAAACTATATAAAACTATCATCTTGGAGTTGAAATGCATTCGTCTACAGTTTCCAGCTTCCATCAAGAACAGATAAATTTCCAGGTGAACCAAAAGACCAACGACGCAGTTGAAAAATAGATGAGGTACGTCGAAATACATGTATGTGTTTATGCTATGTCTGACACTTGGATTGATCACAGAACATAAATAGACAGCAACACGGTAACATAGGGTTCAGATAGTGAATATTTAGTAGCATGCAACACAATAACACGACGTATATAAATAAACCACTCTATTGTCTCACCTCGCCAAACTTTCACGAAAAATACTCGTCTAGCTGAAACCACTATCAATAATTTCCCCCACTCTTTATCTGTGCCTAAACCTAAACGTAGATTCCATGAACAAAGCTTTTTACTTAGAACTGTACGTCTGTAGAACTCTCTTCTGTTAGCCTGCTTTCCAGCTGATTATAATTTGGTCCTCTTCAAGTCCAACGTAATCAAATTCTCCTTAAGTAATCCAATTTACCAAATTTCCACTACTAACTATTACGATATTATCCCATTGATTACTGTACACTTATTACCTTTATCCTGGAGTGGCCTCCGGGCCTCGATAAGTAGTGATTCCTATGTAAAAGAAATATATAATCGCCGTTGATATTTTTTTCCTTGAGTGTCACCACTTATTAAGGCCCGAAGGCCACTCGAAGATAAGGGTTAATGGATGTAAGGTGGATTAATCGTTAATGATGTAAATTGGGTGGAATGTGATTATTTATGAGGATGACCTAACGGGAACTTGTTTACATTAGAGTTATAGACTGCCATGTTTTATTTAGCCTGGAAGCATGCCGAGGAAAGAAGGTTTGTTCAGTGAATCTGCGTTTACATTTAGCCACAGATAGAGAGAGGGGGAAATCATATATACTGGCTTTAGCTAGTCTTGTTTTTTTTTGTTTTTTGTTTTTTTGTTTTTTTTTTGTTTTTTGTTTTTTAAGTTTGGCACTAGATTGGAGTTCAGACAAAGCATTTACGATGAGAATAGCGATAGAGCAGAGATAGTCTCACAACGTCTCTTCTGTGGGAAAGATGTTGCAGAGAAGAAAAAGAGATATCACCTACTAGGTTTCGAAACCGGTTTTGAACTCTATCAAGGCAGGATAGGATGTGCCGAGAAGCTCCTGCCCAGATCAGACAACAGTACTCCATTGTAGGGCGCACCTGACTCTTATACAGATAGGGTATCGCTATACGCAAACGACGACCAGATGAAACTTTCGGGAACGCTTAAAGCAGGGTAGCATAAAAGATCTGGTATTCTAAATGGTTACTAATCTGGTACTGGCAAGACTCAATGTTGCTCAACTTCAGTGAGTTAATGGAAACCGATGTATGAATATAATTTACAGTGAAGTTAGAACCCTGATTCCAGCTATAAGTTAAATAGAAGATTGTTTACAATTATTTTATATTCTCTAGAAATAATCCTCCTAAAAGAATAGATACGCAGTAAAATAAATGAGACAATTTAAGTACATGGTGTTCGAGAATTGTTTCAAAACAAGTTGAATATTTAATAGCGATAAAGCTCAATGGGTGGCTGTTTCTATATTAATATGCTTTAGATTTTGAGACTATTGGCAACTGAAAATCACCGGAATATTAAAAGAGGCTAACATGTGTCATGATGATTGGCGCTCGATTTAACAATTATGAAATCTTAGATGCAACTCAGTTTTCTTTTAATATTCTCTCTTTGTTTCATTTTACTTTAGTTGAAATTCTCAGAAATCAAGGAAACCTTTCCTAGGGGCCAACATTTGATCTATATATAAAATAGATAGATATTCGAATATTCCATTAAAGTTTCTACTTTACATATTAAACACTTAGTAAATAAGTTGAAAACATAAATTACCTTTCCCCAATTGACCATGTCAGTATGTTATAATATGTATTTCTTGTTTCTCTTGGTCTTACTAGATTTAAGGACAAGAATCCCCTTTGTCTGGTGGAGTATTCAGCCGCCTATCGAAGGATACAATAAGAACCGCGTGCTCCAGATTTAGGAACCATATTATCATGGCCTCAGTTCAGGCTTCAGAAACAATGGATACCTTCTCTAAGGGTAGCGGCACATGTAACTGTAAAGCATGGGTTGCGTAATCGTCAGCCACACTTTTGCCGAATCGGTACTGCTTGATTCCAGTGCAAAGATAAATCAAGGACGACTGGAAAAAAAAAACGAGATAAGCGGAGAACAAATACAAAATCTGTTATTCCTAAATGGTCACCCATTTTAGTACAGGCCAAGCTCAATGTAACTTAACTTCAGTGATCTAACAGAAATCTGTGTGTCAACGTGATTATGTCGCACACACACACACACGTGCGTATATATATATATATATATATATATATATATATATACATATATTACTATTATTATTATTATTTATTATTATTATTATTATTATTATTATTATTATTATTATTATTATTATTATTCATACGCTAATAAAAACAAAATAAACTGATTGTTTTTACACGTGACGATTGTTGACATTCATCAGTTGATTTTCACTCATGTTTTGATGGATTAAAAAAAAATAAAAACATACACATATAAATATATATATAAATATATATATATATATATATATATATATATATAACATATTTCGAATGAAGGCTAACAAAAGCAAAGTACATAGCCTTATTACATTAGCGAAAAATGTCTGTCCTGATTATTACGGGTCTTTCATGGCCTGCGATGATTGACAAGCAAATTAGAAAGGAAAATCGAAATTTAATTGAGATCAAATAATACAAGAAAATCATTTGCTTTTATCAACACTAAAATCTCACCTATTTTCATCTCATGGGGTTTCTTTTTGCTCTCTCTTTCTCTCTCTCTCTCTCTCTCTCTCTCTTTCTCTCTTTCTCTCTCTCTCTCTCTATCTCTATCTATCTATCTATCTATCTATTTCTACTTTCTCTCTCCCTCTATATTCCTGTCTTTTTTCATTTCCATCTATTTCCCTCTTTTCCCCTGTATGTGTGTGGTTGGCAAGAAATTAGCCCGAAATGTAAGGTATGTAATAATAAAATAAAGACAATTTATTTAGCTTTGGGTAAAGAATTAAAAACAAAACATTCAATAATAGTTATAATAGCTTAAAGAACGCACAGATAGTTTTAAACTTCAATGGTATCTTGCATTATGACATCTTTATGTGTAAATAAAAAAGGAAACATTTAATAATAGTTATTTTTGTACGAGATATCTGGAAAGAAAAATATATATAAAGTAAGTAAACTCCTATAAAGAAATGTAAATAACAGAGTTTACTGGTTCGAGCGCAGAAAAAAAGAACAAAAAGAATAAAAAGTTACCTGCATTAGCGAGGCGCGAACGTATGACCGCAGAAGGAAAATGAGATGTACAAAAAAAAATTTTAAACGAAGAAACGTGTTAACCGAGTGGGTCATGGTGAAAGTACGACGTTTTGGGACAACGAAATAACAATATTTCTATATAACGGGACGCATGAATGAAATAAGGTAAAATCTCTCTCTCTCTCTCTCTCTCTCTCTCTCTCTCTCTCTCTCTCTCTCTCTCACTCACACACATACACACACACACATTCTCTCTCTCTCTTTCTCTCCATCTCTCTCTCTCTCTCTCTCTCTCTCTCTCTCTCTCTATTTATATCTATCGGCAAGATTGTCGTTTAGTTCTATGAATACTCTCTAATCCTATACTGAGCAAAAGGGAATAAAATGGGCGACACCGCTATCTCTCTCTCTCTCTTTCTCTCCCCCTCTCTCTCTCTCTCTCTCTATATATATATTTATATCTATCGGCAAGATTGTCGTTTAGTTCTATGAATACTCTCTAACCCTATACTGAGCAAAAGGGAATAAAGCGGGCGACACCGCTATCTCACTGAACGTAAACAGAACGTCTTAACAAGTAAACAAATGAATAATATAAGTCAAGAGTTTTAAATATAAATAATTTCTTTTAGTTTAAAAATAAAACTTTTTCACAAACAGAAAACAAAACTTTTCATTTTCATTTCAGATTTTAATAAAGCACGGTACGCTGATTTTGAACGTCCGGTGCAAAATCCAAGTATCAAATAAATCAGTGCAATTTCGTTTTTGTTTTCTCAAGAAACCATTGTTTCATTTTGCGTGGTTGCCTTTTGGGTCTTGTAACTCGTTGCCCGATTTTAGCGAAACATTATCTAATTTAAGTACAAACACGATTTTACATGTACATTTAACTAAAACGTGTGACGATAGTAAACCCAAGTAAACAAAAAGAAATGAAGAATCACAAATTTTTATTCAATGTTTTCTTTAAAAAAAAAAAGAAGAAAAAAATAAAACTTAGGAAAAAACTTAAAATTAAAAGTTTTAAAAAATGTCAAGCAAGAAAATATAAGAAGGGGCTGCAATTAGGATTTTTAAAAATTATATCATCAAAGTTATGATAAAATAAAACCAGTACAGATAAAATTCAGTTTATTCTTTCTTTATGAAACTGTATTGTATCCGTGATTTAAAAATGTTCTGTTTTTTATTTATTTGTGAAAAGTTCTGGGGTTTTTTTTTTAAATAGTTTTATTTTTTTTTAAATTAAAGAAATTATTTTTATTTAAAACGCTTAACATGTCTTATTCATTTATTTACTTGTGAAAACGTTCTGTTTGCGTTCAGTGTAATAGCGATGTCACCCACATTATTTCCTTTTGCTCAGTATAGGGTTAGAGAGTATTCGTGCAGCTAAACAACAATCCTGCCTCTCTACTTCTGTATCTGTCTATATCTATCTCTATTTATCTCTATCTCTCTCTATCTCTCTGTTTTCTCTCTCTCTCTCTCTCTCTCTCTCTCTCTCTCGCCCTCTTTCTCTCTTTCTAGCTATCTCCCTTTCTCTATCTGTATATGTGTGTGTTGTGTGTGTTTGATACTTGAGTTACGTTCGGTCTTTCGAAATAACGCTCTCTCTCTCTCTCTCTCTCTCTCTCTCTCTCTCTCCCTCTCTCTCTCTATCTATCTATCTATCTTTCTCTCTCTCACTCTCTCTTTCTCTCTCACCCTTTCTCTCTTTCTAGCTATCTCCCTTTCTCTATATGTATCTGTGTGTGTTGTGTGTGTCTGATACTTGAGTTACGTTCGGGCTTTCGAAATAACGCTCTCTCTCTCTCTCTCTCTCTCTCTCTCTCTCTCTCTCTCTCTCTCTCTCTCTCTCTCTCTCTCTCTCTCTATGTATGTGTGTAGCTTTCTCTGTGGGCTTGTGCGTGTGTTTGTGTGCGGGTGTATATAAATAAGTTTGCTGGTGTACAGAAGAAGCGAAAAACAATTCGTCTGTTTCACGTTGAAAGGATTGCAGGGTGAGTAGTGTGCGGACATATTTTTTTTTTTTTTTACAAAAGTATAGTGTGTTCGTTTATTTATGAGTAGTCGTAATCCGGAATAAGTGATTGTTTACTCCCAGTTAATGAGATTTACCGGATGTCTGTAGCGGAGAAATTATTTTTCTAGCGGGGGAAAGAACGGTAATGGTATGTGTATGAGTTCATGAGGCAGTTGCGAAGGCTGACTGAGAGGCATATGTGTAGTGTGAATAATATTTCCCGGTGTTAAGTGGGGTCGATGATAGGACATTTTTAATAGAGAGAAAAATACGAACTACTTCCTCTGTAAGTCTTTACGGTAGTGTTGATGGCGCTCCTAGAGTGGATTGTATGATTTTATTATAGGGAATAAATATGTATGAAATGGTGTTCTACAGTTACATAAGATGGTGGATAATAGTTTAGACATATTAAATTTGTATGTGACGTCTGCTATTGCAAACCTACGCTAATTTGGTACAGAGGGGAATTTCTGCAATCAAATTATCAAATAACTACCAGGATCAGTTTCTCGGCGTTGCACGAGCAGTTCTGTAAGAATTTTAATTTAAGTTTTAAGGCAGTTTTTAGTTTCATATTTGGTATAAAAAAAGTTTGGCACTCTAGCAGAATTAGAACCGGACCCTCGGAATTTTGCATAAGTTATGGTTCGGTCTCAACCGGCAGTCACCGGGTTAAGCCTAGCAAAGTAACAGACGCAGACGAATGTCCAAACAAGAAACCGAAAAAAGTATAAATACAATAAATTAAAAGTTTTTTCAGGCTTGTTCCATATCACAATGTCTGGCTTGATTGCCTTTTCTTTACTTTATCTGCTCGCCGGTAGATCTTTGTCATAGAAGACGACCACCTTTCTATTTGATGTTATTGGTGGTGGTTCATGTTCTCGTATGTTTGCCGGTCTTTCGAGTTGCATCTCTCCACAGATCCTCCAATATAGATATTTACATACTTTATTGTGACGGGCAGTGTAAACGCCATCTGCCAACAGTGTTTGGCATCCAGAAATTAGGTGGCTTGGGCTTTCAATCGCTAGTAATTAGTGTGGCCAATGTTGTGTTTCCTTAATGCAAATAGCGGAAAATGGTGGGAAACTGATAGGCATAAGTGAATAAATAAAGAAAACAGTGTAGTTATTTATATAAAGGAGGATAATTGTCCGCAATAAATAAAATTACTAAATAATACTCATCTCAATGAATTGCAATTTAATAAAAAATTATAAAAATAATATAAATGCGGAGTGTTATCATCAACGCTTATAGTTGTTGTTTCACGACATTTCGGCTCACTATTCCTCTGGCCTTCGTCTGGTGGTTAACAGCGACGTTGTAAGAATGATTAATCGCGTATTTGACTCATCAGCAATTACAAGGCTCCATAGATGTTGTCGTCTCACCAGATTATTGGTCAACTGAGTTTAAGGGAATAGTTGGCTGTAACTTCGGGAAACAACCACGATGTAAGATGAGGACAATGGTCCGGATTTAAACGAACAAAAGCAAATAAATAGAAATAAGAATAGATAACGCATATCATTAATTACAGAATGTAAAAAAAATAATGTCTCGAAATGCGAAGATAATGTAGCTAATTTGGGAAAAAAAATAAAAACGAATGAATATGTAAATAAATTGCGGTATGTTTATAAGTGTCGAACCATTCGTTGATAACCGAATAGAGAGAGAGTGGGAGAGAGCGAATGAAAGGGATAACGAGTAATGATGGGAGTGAGTGTAGGAAGAAGCAGTTTTACGTAACTTTGTATACGTTTAGTCTTGAATTTACGTGACCGAATAAATATAATGGCAAAACAATGACTTAATATAATGTCTGTGAATTTCCGTAAAGCAAAGGTAATGTATATACTTTAAAAAAAATTGAAACTAATGGATTTAATGGCGGTATGTTTATAAGTATCGGACTATCCGTTTAATGGTGGAAGATGCGAATATCAGAATATGAGAAAGTCGACATCAGAGCCAATCAGTGGTGCCGGATTTCGGTGGGGAGAAATTATTATCTAGAAATATGAAAATGTAGAGGTATTGGTATGTGTACGTGTCGAATAACAAGTTAAGAGCGGCGTAAACCCAGCAGATTTGGAATATGTACAGATGGTTCCGGTGTATAGTGGGAGGGGTGGGAACACAGAATACGTAAAGAGAAAGTAGAAACTGCTTCTTCTAAAGGGGTGAGATAGTGATCGTGTCGCTCCTCGGAAATAACGTAAGATTTTAATGTAACATCTAAATGTGTATATAATGTCGTTTTTAAGTTACATAAGATAGTGGTTAATAGGCTAGACTTAGTAAATGAGCATATGACATGTGTATACGGTGTTTTGGTCCAGAGGGGAATTTCTGAAATCAAATTACTATATATAGGATAATTATACGGAGAAGAATATATATATATATATATATATATATATATATATATATATATATATATATATAAGGAACTTTGGGGTTGGGTGAGAGAGGGAGAGAGAGAGAGAGAGAGAGAGAGAGAGAGAATTACCTCTGGACTCCAGAACGGCTAGATCGATTTTTTTTTAATTTCACACAAGTATACTCTATATGGCTAGCAGTGTTCTCAGATAGATTTTGTATCGGAATGTCATCGATAAGAATCGATAATCGATAATCAAAACCATCGGATAGAAGAAGGAACAGGCGATTTTGACAAATTTCATACAACCTAACATAACAAGTGTATTTGAGAAGTTTTATTACCGCACAAGAAGAAAAGCCCGACGTATAAAAACAACAGTAGGTTCTTTGATATGACAGGGGTGCGTTCGAAAGATTGTTTCTGTTTACATCACAACTGAACCTTGATACTTGACTTTTCCATGTTAAACAAGTCGATTCAAAGCATGCCGGATGGAGCGAAAAACATTTTTAGGCTCTATTCGATATGCTTTGAATCGAACTGTCAGATCCACCATTTGAAAAGTGGATTTTTCCCGAAATATGATGGATATTGTCA
>NC_136482.1:112783178-112800678 GCF_053919585.1 Euprymna scolopes | reverse complement strand
AATATTATTATTTTCATGTTAATAGTGTTGATATTAATATTATTATTATTTTCATGCTAATAGTGTTGATATTAATATTATTATTATTATCATGGTAATAGTGTTGATATTAATATTATTATTATTTTCATGTTAATAATGTTGATATTAATATTATTATTTTCATGTTAATAGTGTTAATATTAATATTATTATTTTCATGTTAATAATGTTGATATTAATATTATTATTATTTTCATGTTAATAGTGTTGATATTAATATTATTATTTTCATGTTAATAGTGTTGATATTAATATTATTATTTTCATGTTTATAGTGTTGATATTAATATTATTATTATTTTCATGTTAATAGTGTTGATATTAATATTATTATTTTCATGTTAATAGTGTTGATATTAATATTATTATTATTTTCATGTTAATAGTGTTGATATTAATATTATTATTTTCATGTTAATAGTGTTGATATTAATATTATTATTATTTTCATGTTAATAGTGTTGATATTTATATTATTATTTTCATGTTAATAGTGTTGATATTAATATTATTATTTTCATGTTAATAGTGTTGATATTAATATTATTATTATTTTCATGTTAATAGTTTGATATTAATATTATTATTATTTTCATGTTAATAGTGTTGATATTAATATTATTATTATTTTCATGTTAATAGTGTTGATATTAATATTATTATTATTTTCATGTTAATAGTGTTGATTTTATTATTATTATTTTCATGTTAATAGTGCTGATATTAATATTATTATTTTCATGTTAATAATGTTGATATTAATATTATTATTTTCATGTTAATAGTGTTGATATTAATATTATTATTTTCATGTTTATAGTGTTGATATTAATATTATTATTATTTTCATGTTAATAGTGTTGATATTAATATTATTATTATTTTCATGTTAATAGTTTGATATTAATATTATTATTTTCATGTTAATAGTGTTGATATTAATATTATTATTTTCATGTTAATAGTGTTGATATTAATATTATTATTATTTTCATGTTAATAGTGTTGATATTAATATTATTGTGTTCATGTTAATAATGTTGATATTAATATTATTATTATTTTCATGTTAATAGTGTTGATATTAATATTATTATTTTCATGTTAATAATGTTGATATTAATATTATTATTTTCATGTTTATAGTGTTGATAATTATATTATTATTATTTTCATGTTAATAGTGTTGATATTAATATTATTATTTTTATGTTAATAGTGTTGATATTAATATTATTATTATTTTCATGTTAATAGTGTTGATATTAACATTATTATTTTCATGTTAATAGTGTTGATATTAATATTTTTATTATTTTCATGTTAATAGTGTTGATATTAATATTATTATTTTCATGTAAATAGTGTTTATATTAATATTATTGTTTTCATGTTAATAATGTTGATATTAATATTATTATTATTTTCATGTTAATAGTGTTGATATTAATATTATTATTTTCATGTTAATAATGTTGATATTAATATTATTATTTTCATGTTTATAGTGTTGATATTAATATTATTATTATTTTCATGCTAATAGTGTTGATATTAATATTATTATTTTCATGTTAATAGTGTTGATATTAATATTATTATTATTTTCATGTTAATAGTGTTGATATTAATATTATTATTTTCATGTTAATAGTGTTGATATTAATATTATTATTATTTTCATGTTAATAGTGTTGATATTAATATTATTATTATTTTCATGTTAATAGTTTGATATTAATATTATTATTTTCATGTTAATAGTGTTGATATTAATATTATTATTTTCATGTTAATAGTGTTGATATTAATATTATTATTTTCATGTAAAAAGTGTTTATATTAATATTATTGTTTTCATGTTAATAATGTTGATATTAATATTATTATTATTTTCATGTTAATAGTGTTGATATTAATATTATTATTTTCATGTTAATAATGTTGATATTAATATTATTATTTTCATGTTTATAGTGTTGATATTAATATTATTATTTTCATGTTTATAGTGTTGATATTAATATTATTATTATTTTCATGTTAATAGTGTTGATATTAATATTATTATTTTCATGTTAATAGTGTTGATATTAATATTATTATTATTTTCATGTTAATAGTGTTGATATTAATATTATTATTTTCATGTTAATAGTGTTGATATTAATATTATTATTATTTTCATGTTAATAGTGTTGATATTTATATTATTATTTTCATGTTAATAGTGTTGATATTAATATTATTATTTTCATGTTAATAGTGTTGATATTAATATTATTATTATTTTCATGTTAATAGTTTGATATTAATATTATTATTATTTTCATGTTAATAGTGTTGATATTAATATTATTATTATTTTCATGTTAATAGTGTTGATATTAATATTATTATTATTTTCATGTTAATAGTGTTGATTTTATTATTATTATTTTCATGTTAATAGTGCTGATATTAATATTATTATTTTCATGTTAATAATGTTGATATTAATATTATTATTTTCATGTTAATAGTGTTGATATTAATATTATTATTTTCATGTTAATAGTGTTGATATTAATATTATTATTATTTTCATGTTAATAGTGTTGATATTAATATTATTATTATTTTCATGTTAATAGTTTGATATTAATATTATTATTTTCATGTTAATAGTGTTGATATTAATATTATTATTTTCATGTTAATAGTGTTGATATTAATATTATTATTATTTTCATGTTAATAGTGTTGATATTAATATTATTGTGTTCATGTTAATAATGTTGATATTAATATTATTATTATTTTCATGTTAATAGTGTTGATATTAATATTATTATTTTCATGTTAATAATGTTGATATTAATATTATTATTTTCATGTTTATAGTGTTGATATTAATATTATTATTATTTTCATGTTAATAGTGTTGATATTAATATTATTATTTTTATGTTAATAGTGTTGATATTAATATTATTATTATTTTCATGTTAATAGTGTTGATATTAACATTATTATTTTCATGTTAATAGTGTTGATATTAATATTTTTATTATTTTCATGTTAATAGTGTTGATATTAATATTATTATTTTCATGTAAATAGTGTTTATATTAATATTATTGTTTTCATGTTAATAATGTTGATATTAATATTATTATTATTTTCATGTTAATAGTGTTGATATTAATATTATTATTTTCATGTTAATAATGTTGATATTAATATTATTATTTTCATGTTTATAGTGTTGATATTAATATTATTATTATTTTCATGCTAATAGTGTTGATATTAATATTATTATTTTCATGTTAATAGTGTTGATATTAATATTATTATTATTTTCATGTTAATAGTGTTGATATTAATATTATTATTTTCATGTTAATAGTGTTGATATTAATATTATTATTATTTTCATGTTAATAGTGTTGATATTAATATTATTATTATTTTCATGTTAATAGTTTGATATTAATATTATTATTTTCATGTTAATAGTGTTGATATTAATATTATTATTTTCATGTTAATAGTGTTGATATTAATATTATTATTTTCATGTAAATAGTGTTTATATTAATATTATTGTTTTCATGTTAATAATGTTGATATTAATATTATTATTATTTTCATGTTAATAGTGTTGATATTAATATTATTATTTTCATGTTAATAATGTTGATATTAATATTATTATTTTCATGTTTATAGTGTTGATATTAATATTATTATTTTCATGTGAATAGTGTTGATATTAATATTATTATTTTCATGTTAATAGTGTTGATATTAATATTATTATTATTTTCATGTTAATAGTGTTGATATTAATATTATTATTTTCATGTTTATAGTGTTGATATTAATATTATTATTATTTTCATGCTAATGGTGTTGATATTAATATTATTTTCATGTTAATAGTGTTGATATTAATATTATTATTATTTTCATGTTAATAGTGTTGATATTAATATTATTATTATTTTCATGTTAATAGTTTTATATTAATATTATTATTTTCATGTTAATAGTGTTGATATTAATATTATTATTTTCATGTTGATAGTGTGATATTAATATTATTATTTTCATGTAAATAGTGTTTATATTAATATTATTGTTTTCATGTTAATAATGTTGATATTAATATTATTATTATTTTCATGTTAATAGTGTTGATATTAATATTATTATTTTCATGTTAATAGTGTTGATATTAATATTATTAGTTTCATGTTAATAGCTGACATATACTCTTGGACACACATATCACTTCTGTATTTACTTAAGTTTTTCACTTGACAAACAGGCATTATTAAGCAGATCATACTTTTTTATTGTTTCAATTTTTACTAATTTGTTTTGTTACAAAATAAAATTTAAAAAAAGGAATACGACGCACATATATTGTATTTCTGTAACGTGCCCGTTATACTTTAACTGTGTCGTTACACTTCAAACCTCTCGTTGTCTGGTACTTCGTCGCAAATGAGCAAACAAAAAAGGAAAGGTAAAAAATCTAACTCAGCAGCTTTTTAAAGCGCAAATGAAATGCATTTATTCGTGGTTCCTCTAAAACAACACATTTTATTATATTTCCAAAGTTTTTCCCCAGACACATGTGCTCTTTAAAAAGTCTCCTCGCCACCTCGCGCTGGCCGTTGGCAAGCGCTTTCTCGTCTTCGTTTTCAAATGCTCATTTTTTTTAATTTTTTTTTTTTACATTTTATAACCCCAAACAAGGCATATTGCCACTTTGATGCAGGGGGTTACTATACGAGACATAAGCTACAGGGGTACTATGTAGGGAGTTGGGCAGCAAGATGTCGGTTCACGTTACACGTAAACTTCTGCATGTCAGTACAGTTGGGGGAGCAGGGACCCGGAAGGGAATTACAAAGGCGGTTCTGGGGAAGAAACTACTGGAGTAGAAGGCTCTCTTAGATCCAGGGATCTCTACTGTGAAGGGGTGGTTTTTAGCTGCTTGTCGGGTTTGTCGGTGGTATTTACGTCGAAGGGGTACAAGTGCTTGCAGTTCGTCAGAGTATTCACCGTTAAAGTCCTTGTAGAACAGGCAGAGGGTCGCACTTTGTTTCTCTATCGACGATGTGATGTATTTTTCTGTACAGTAGAATCCCAGGGTACGGTGGTCCTAGGATACTGTTTTAACGGGTTACGATGTGGAAAACAATGTTTTTTCGGCCCCTGGTTACAGTATTTTTCCTGCCTTACGGTATTATTTATAACGTTATTTGTTTATATACATGTGTATTATATACCGTACTGTATTTTGATACTAATCTTTAATGCCGTATCCCGAAGCTCTACTGTACTTTTTTGTGATGGAAGCTCTCGCGCACTTACTAATTTGTATAATTACTTTAACGGCTGCTGCTATTAATATTGTCGCTAGCCAGCTATCCTGTGGCTGCTGCTGATATGTTTACACGCGCCTATCCGCGCTCGGTTACATCACTAGCACTTGCGATTCTTTACCGGATGTTATAAAATAGGTAGAACAGAATAAATTATCTATCTATCGAACTAGCTATCTGTCCATCTCGGTCCATCTATCTAACTGGAAAGGTAGACAAGAGATTGATATGATGAATATTTATGAAACCTGTCAAAATTAACAAAGCTAGATCATCGACGAAGTTTACCGGAAGGTCTAGTCAGCTGATCGGATCTACGTATATGTTATGTGTGAGCCACGTGATCAGGTTAGCTGGAGATCATCGAAGAGTTGGAACTTGGAATTGAAGCAGAGCGGTTGGGCTTTACGGTTGTCTCTCCTCCCCTCTTGGGAGGGAATAACGTGTCTCTCAACGTAGACTGTTAAGAGCACACGCAAAGAAACTTACTTTCCATTTTCATCTGCGCGACATCCTGGGACGTGAAATAAAAACTAATGAGAAAACCAATCTTCGTCTTGGAGTCCAAAGGTTCCAGTCCCCTCCAAGAACAAGATGAAGTCAGGATGAACCAGGTTCAGTGAACAGAGAAGATAAAGATATGTCGAAGCTACATATATGACCCACACACGCACGCATATGAACATTAGATGACCACGAAACATAAAACGGGTTCAGAAAGTGAAGAACCACTAATAGATATTCAGTAACACGTTTAGGACACGTCACAAACAAACACAGAAACGTATACACCCGTTTCCATGAATGCCGTTCATGTTAGATCACGTGATATAAATAATCTTCAAGTGACGAAAGCAAATGAACAAAACAGCTGGAGAAATGGAAGTTTTTTTTCAAAAGGCAACCGAGAAAGTGCGTAGAAAGTACGTGAAACTCTAAAAGAACAAACCGGTGCAGTTTCAGGAGAAACGTTATTAGTTAAGATTTCGGGACGCAAGTAACATAGGATAACGTGTAGTGCGTTAAGCATTTTAAAATGCTGTTAGTGTTTTCATACATGATTTTGTTTGTTGTAGGTTGCTAGGTTCTTATAAAGATACTTTCTAGTATTTAAATTTTTTATAATTGGTTCAGAATCTATTATTTTCGTGTTATTAAATAATTGTTTTTAAAATTCGATAAGGCAATTATGTTTAAATAAACGCTGATAAATTGAGGTAAAGCTTACGTTATTATAAACGTTGCACTATCGTAGAAGGTGTTTCTACAATAGTTATTTCTAATGTTTCATGGGAGGAGAGCTTTTTACTATAAAATTATGGGTTTTATATACAAGGTGGAACGATAAAAATTTTTCGCCTTAGAAAAGACGAAATGATTCCATTTCTGTTTGATGAAAACCGGTTTTCTTTCATTTTGTTCTTTGTTGCAGGCCATCTATTAGTTTGCCAGTTATGTACAAATCCCAAGAGCGAAAAGAGTCTTCTATCATGTCTAAAAGTGACACAATGTTCAATGAGCGAGATTGGAGATGCGCTGCTGTAGAACTCATGCTCTCTACTGATCCAAGTTATAAAAGGACTATTGCCAACACACTCAAAATGCAAAGGCACCGCTCAAAGCATCGGACGACCCACGGTTATAGTCTTTGGTGTGGTTTCAAGTGAAGGCCACATCATGCTACCTCACATCTTCGAAGTCGGCTTGAAAGTCAATACCAATATTATCTGGATGTGATGAAGAGTGTGGTAATAACCCGGTGCAATCAAGTGGCCACTGGCAGACCCTAGATGTGACAGCAAGACCCAGTACGGCACACAAGTCCAAAGAAACCCAGGCTTGGCTTCAGGAGTGCTACGACTTTGTACCTCTCTCTCACTGACCCTTCTCCTCCCCCGATCTGAGCCCACTGGACTACTCTGTTTTGTCATACCTCGAGAATATCACCAACATGCCCTCCCGCAACACCAAAGCCAGTCTGATCGCCGCCATCTGCCGAGTATTCGCAGAGATCCCGCCAGCGCTTGTGGAACAGGTATGTTCCCAGTTCCGGACCCGTATCGAGCCGGTGATTGAGGCTGAAGGCAGCTATATTAAATAGACGTCAGCTCTATTACATAATCAAATTCGCCGAATTGATTTTTTTTCAATAAGCGTTTTAAAATAAAGCTGTAGTGTTTTTCTTGAAGGCGACGGTTTTCTCGTTTTCCCTGTATATATATATATATATATATATATATATATATATATATATATGTGTGTGTGTGTGTGTGTGTGTGTGTGTGTGTGTGTGTGTGTGTGTGTGTTAGAATGCCGTCTTTCTATAATACATTTATAAATATATTAATGAGCAAATAGACTTGAACACTTAGTAAAATTTCTACGAATGTTGTTTTTGGCAGTATAACGTGTTCGTTTTAGGAAAAAGAATATCACTTGATTTCATTAAATTAAACTGTAACGAAAATACGTTGATCTTGATGAACTTGGGCTGAAACATGTTTTTCAAATATGTAGCGAAATATACAAGTATAAATATTTGTAACTACACACGTATATATATATATATATATATATATATATATATATATATATAGAGAGAGAGAGAGAGAGAGAGAGAAAGAGAGGGAGAGAGAGAGAAAGATCATTTCAAAAATGCACATTGCTAATCGTAAGGGGTTACATTGCATTAGTAACCAGATTTATACGGCCATCTTAAGTGGGAAATTGTGCAACAAAGTGTTTGTTCATATTACATTTCAATTTCTGTATCTTGATAAGTCGGAAAAACAGGAAACAAAGAAGGGATTTCAAAAGATAAACAGATCGTATTACAGTGAAACTTTTCTGGATTCTGCGGACCTTTTGAGTAAAGGGGTGAGATTTTGCTGTTTGTTGGGTTACTCGGATGTGTGTATGTTGACGGGACACAAATACAGCAAGTTCGTAGAAACTCATTCCATTGAAGCACTTGTAAAACCAGAACGTGGACGCAATATAGCAGAAGGTCACAGGAGCTGAAGCTCGGTAGACAGTTTGAAACTTAGAGTAATGGCTTTTTGGCGGGGATGCTGGCTAAGGAGGAGAAACTCGTGATTAATGCAACAGCGCAGAAGTGACAACAATACTCCAAGCATGGACGAATCGCGGCTTTGTAGAAATATAGTATACTGGCTTGTGTGAACAAGTAAAAAGAGAGACCAACTCCTTTATGCAAACTTGGCAATACCTTCTTTGTATTTTTCCCATGTATGATACTTGTAAATGTAATAAGGTGGAGAGGTTTGAATGTTGTACTGTCGAGTAGGATACTATTAAGATGGCAATCGGTGGTTGGAATATATAATCAGCTGACCTCTTTCAGTGTGCAGATCCAAAAAGTCACCAGTCACATGTAAACATATTTTCATTTCATCAGCTCTGTTCCTTTTCTCCTGCTACCCCGCAGTGACGTAGTCCACATTACATGGTAGTTTACATTGCACTGTAGAGAACCTACTGTTAATTTTATAAAATAAGTTTTATATAATGGCTTCAACTAAAGTTTAAAATACAAAAGTCAAGTATCATAGTTCGATCATGCTTTAACCAGAAACATTTATTTCCAATGTGCTCCTCGTTCGATAAAAAACATACTGTTTATTTTATATGTCGAGCCCTTCTGCTTGTGTGGTAATAAAACTTCTCAAATGCACTTGCGATGTTAAGCTGTATAATGATGTTAACTTTAGTCAAAATCACTGTTCCTTCTTCAATCGAATTTTTTCGATTATCGACTTTTTATACTTATCGGAGGCATTCTAATATAAAACCTATCTAAGAACACTCTCAGACACATAAAGTATATTTGAGTGAAATGTAAAAAAACATCGGTCCAGTCGTTTCAGAATCCATAAAGAACGACTTCACACACACAAAGACGCACACGCTCAAAATGCCTTATATATATATATATATATATATATATATATATATATATATATATATATATTGTCTTTGTGAAATGTATCCCATTTCAATATCTTTTTAGATTGTATCCCATTCATTGTTACGAGAAAATGTGGGTCACATAATATAAAATTAGCTCCTTAAGTGTTTAATTATTTGTGTGGTGTTAATCACTCAAAATACTGACTGATCTCGCCTATAAAGTAAGAAGGAAAAGACACAAAAAAGAAAGAGCGAGGGTTGGCAATGCAGAAAAGTGTTACCCTATGTCTGATATGGGTCCAACTCTATTTGAAATGACCTGCATTAACTGTTTCAATCGAGACAATGCGTTGAATAAACATTACTTCTCAAAAGAAGCCGGGCTATCATTGTTTTTGACGCACCGTGTAATAAAACGTTTTTGTTATTATTGTTGTTGTTGTAAACGTAGTCATGTATGTTTTGCCGTTTAACCAATTGTAGACAGATAAGCGACTAAGTAGCCATCTTGTATACAGTTTTATTTGTTTGTTTTGGGGTTTTTTTAACCAAAAATATAAATAACACTTAATTTGTATTATTCGGACTCCTTTTCTCATCGAGTATGATTTTTCAGAAATTTCGGCCGATATAACCTCCGACCTACTTCAGGTGCATTTTATCGATGTCGGGAATCGTTATGTCGATGTCGAGAATCTGCACGGAATTTCCAACGAAACCATTTATGTAATCCATGGGGGTAGCATGTTCTCTTTCCGTCATTTATGATCGCGTAGAAGTCCTAAGTAATTTACAAGTGTAATCTGTGTGTCGCCTGCGCTGAAGATTGAACCTTTAACCTCCAGAAGAGTGCAAATTACATGTGGATTTCACTACGTCACGGGATATTCGATTTAATTTATCCGTACTTAGATTGTACTTGGGTTTGAAATAAAGTACCGTCGCATTACGTTACGTTACGTTATTTACCTGTCGTCATTTTAATATTAGTTGGTCAACCGTTTCCCAAATGCTTAGTCTCGATTCCATGATATCGGAGAATTGCTGTACCAGTATTCAAGAATTCTGACAAAAGAATTGACCCGCTCAGTCTCCTTCCTATTTCTACGCAAAAATCTTTGCGTCTTTAATCAATCAAGCACTAGTTTTGTTTTTTGTTTTTTTGTTTTTTGTTTTTTTTACATAAACGTCACCACTTATCAAGGCCGATAGGCCACTCAAGGATAAGGGTTAAAGAGTGTAGAGTAGTCAAAAGGACAATATAGTAATCGATAGTAATGGAAGTTCGGTAAATTTGTTAACTTAAGTGGAACGGCTCATCAGAAATTTGTTCACGTTGGACTTGAAGACAACCATATTATAGAAAGCTGGAAAGCAGGAAAACGGAAGACAATTCCACATGCGTGCAGTTCTAAGAAAGAAGCTTTGATCATGGAATCTATGTTTAGGTTTAGGTACAGATAAAGAGTGGGGAAAATTATTGATAGTGTTTTCAGCTAGTCTAGTGTTTCTTGTGAAAGTTTGGCGAGGGGGGACCATAGATTGAAGCTCAGTTGAACACTTTCCATGAAAATAACGATACATCAGAGACAAACTCGCAACATCTCTTCTGTGAGACAGAGGTTGCAGTGAAGAGAAAAGGACATCTCCCACTAGGCCACGAAGTCTATTTTGAACCCTATCAAGGCAGGACAAGTCTTTTCTAGCAGCTCCTGCCCATATGTGGCAACAGTACTCCATCCTTGGACGTATCTGGCTCTTATATAGATAGAGAAATGCATCAGCAGTGAGATATCTACTAGATCGATAGAAGGATCCGACCATTTTTCCAGCGGCCTTGGCAACAGATTTGATGTACGTATTCCATTTAAGATCAGGAGTAAAGGTCAAGCTCAGAAGCTTGTCAAAACTTGAGGCCTCCCCAAGACGAGGGCCATTCATTTTAATTGATGCCAGATGGGGATCAGAACGTTGATGATGTAAAGATAGAAGCTTGGTTTTAGATGCATTAAAAGTAACCAGACACTCTTTTCCTCGTTGTACAACGTGATCAAGATCAGAGGAGAGAGAATCGGAGAGAACTTGGTCGTTTACTGTCTTAGATGTGCTACCATAGATGGTAGTGTCATCAGCAAAAATGTCTACGAATGATGTAAGGATGTGATTTGGAAGATCATTAATGTAGATCAGGAAAAGAGTTGGGCCCAGGATGGACCCCTGAGGGACTCCAGCATTTATACTGTGAGCTTCTGATTTTCGCCCATCAACTACTACTCTTATGAACCTATCAGAGAGAAATGATTTAATAATTGAGAAGACATTTCCAGCAATACCATAGCTGGAGATCTTGTGAAGTAAACCTTTATGCCATACCCTATCAAAGGCCTTTGATATGTCAAGAGCAATTGCCCTAGAAAGGTTGCCTCTGTCGAGAGATTCGCTTATCCTATGAGATATAACTGTTAGCACATCTGCTGTAGATCTAGCAGAACGGAAACCATATTGTGTGTCACTAAGGTTATTTTTGCTGAGATGGTTGATTACTTCTCTATTTAACACAGATTCCAGCAACTTACTCATGATGCACCGGAGACTTATTAGCCTGTACTGAGAGGGAGATGACCGATCACCTGAATTCTTAAATACAGGGCAAACTGATGAGATTTTCCAGGGTGATGGGAAGCAATTCTCCTTAAGACAACGTTTAAACAGTTTTGTAAGTATGGGTGCTAGTTCTGGTTGAAGTTTTTTGAGTACTATAATTAGAATATCGTCAGGGTCGGTTGCTTTACTGGAATCAAGGTTTTTGATTAGCTTGGCAACATCACAAACAGATATTTTTATATCACATAGTGTGTTTTCTGATACAGGAGGAAATATTGGGGGTTGGCGGCCTTGGTCTCAAAGGGTAGAATTGGCTGCAAAGTTCTTGGCAAAGAGTTTGGCTTTGTCTGATGCTGACGAGATTAACTCAGGTCCATTGATGCTAGTTGGGATGGAGCACACGCTTCTGTTCAAGATTCTGTTTGCAATTTGCCAAAACTGGTGGAAACCAAGCCGCTGCTCAGCTACTTTGGACTTGACGGACTGAACATATAACTCTCTTGCGTTCTTTATTACTTTTTTACAATGGTTGCTGGCAGTTCTGAAAGCGGCTTTAGTTTCCATACATCTATTACGTTGGAAACAGTGGAAAAAGTCATTTCTGTGCGCAATAGCAGCAGCACATTCTGGAGAAAACCATGGCTGGCTGTTAGGTTTTTGCTGGAACTTTTTCGAGGGTATGAAATTGTCAATACCTACAATTAACCATTCTGTCAGGTCTGATACTATAGACGACACATCCTTTTAAAACATGGAACGCAGAGGAAGATCCGATATAAATGTACGGAAACTATCCCAGTCAGCCATAGTGTATCGATATACTGTACGATGGAGAGGTACGTCTGAGGACTTATTACATTTCATTTTTATCTTAATTGATACAACTGAGTGGTCGGAAGATCCAAGAGGAGACAGAACGGAAACTGAACATAGTTCAGGGCAAGTTGTGAGAAAAAGGTCTAGGAGACTTGCATACTGGCCGTCATTGTCGGGCACACGGGTGGGTTCGTGAACAATCTGAGTGAGGTCATAAGCAATGGAGAAATCATGACAGAATCTCCCCTCACCATCGGTCTTGTTTGAGTGGGTCAACCATTCCACATAGTGAACATTGAAGTCTCCACATACGTGAATGTTAGCTGAAGGATATGCTAATAGAACTTGGTCAATTTTCTCAGATATGCTTTAAAAGATAGTAACCCCGCTGTTATGGGGGCGATAGAGAGTAAATATAAATGCCGTAGTGTGAGCTAGTGCTACTCGGAAGCACATATAGGGTGTTAGGATCTTCTCTGGAGATGTCCCTACCACATGGAAAGCCATCTTTTATATAGGCACATATTCCATGCCCATGGCGATCTTATGGGTCAGTTTTGGAAGCTAGGTTGGAGTATCCTTTAATTACGAACTTATATAGGGAAATAGTCTGTCCAATTCCAGTTTCGCTTAAAAAGAAAAGGTCTGGTTTAGTCTCCTGTAATTGGGCTTCAACCTCTGGAAGGTTAGAACGTAGACCCCTGATGTTGGAGAAGGAGACATGGTAGTGGGGATCTACGTTGGAAGTTTCAGATCCGGGTTTAATCGTGTATTTTTTATTGAAACTTGTCATGTTGGAATTTTGGAGTTTGTGGACTAGGTCGTCAGATTTGCTTAGAGCAGGGCAGAGAGGGGAAACAAAGAGAGAAAAGTAACGAAGAATTTTTTTTTTTTTTTTGTAAATCTTGTAAATGCTACGCTTCTAGGCAAGCCCGTTTTTTCTGCAGATATTTTAAATGTCATCTCTGAATGTTTATACCATGCACTAGATGAGGCCGAGTAAGCTAGAGTCGTAGATTGTTATATATCCTAAGACTTCGGCATAGTCTGGCATGAAGTGCTTCTCATGAAAATTAAATCTTATGGAATTTTGGGGTGAATACTCAACATAGGTCTTTCATAGACAATACAAAAAAAGCTATTTCATAGAAAAGAACAAAAAATGTCTAAACAACATGATATTAATTATCCTTTATTATTCCTGATATTCATAAATGACCCCTCTAATAAAATTGTTTTTGAGAGGGGTATATTTGCTGAGATGAGAAAAAAAATACGAATATATGCATCTAAGGCAATGGCAGAAACCCTGGAAAACTACTTTCAGTCCGTTTCACACAAAAGTACATATTTATATCTTTACAAAGACACAATTCGTCCATTGTTGCCAGATCTGGGCTAGCGCATCTGCTATTGCTCTCTAACTCTTGGTCAGGATCCTAAAACTCATCTAAAATCTAATAGGTTCTGCACTGTCGATGAAGCTCCAACCCTTTGTCCCATCGTTGCAATGCCGCTTACCATCTGCCCATTTTACAAATGTTTTAATGGAATACGCTCTGATAAACTCATAGCATTTATGCTCCCTCGACGTGCATACATCCGACTAGCACAACAAGCAGTAAAATTCTACTCCTATACTATTGAGGGCACTAGATCCCTCGGACTGCTAGACTTTAGAATTCCCTGCCTGTTTTCGGCTTCTCTGCCTGTACTAAACTGCAGACGTTTAAATCTAATCATATCCAGCTGCTAACTCCCAACAGTCCTCTGTTAGACATGACCTTACATAGTAACCTCATACGTTTCAAGTGGCAGTGTGTCTTGTTTGGGGCGGAAAAGAGTAAAAAATTGTGTACGTGTGTATATATATATATATATATATATATATATATATATATATTATTTTTAAAATGCAATTATCCACTGACATGTGTTTCATCGTCTACGAATATAGCGAGATTCGAAATCGGGACCCCACGATAATGAGCCTAAACCCCTTACCTCTGACCCATCTCGCCAGCTGTCTGGATATATCGCGATTTACTTAGATATTGTTTGTTTTGGTTTTAGCGATATGTTTTGAATGAATTCAATTATTTACGAAAGTGAATTTTTACCTAAATGCGAGTTGGGAATAATTTCCCCTTTAACCAATTTGGTACCCCCACATGGGGAGCGGTATATATATTGATGTCTTTTTTTCCTTGCAAGCTCTTTCCCACAGGAGAGACGTCGCAAAGCTGTCTCTGCGCTATGGTCATTTTCCTGGCAAGTGCTCGACTGAACTCCAATTCATGGTTCCATAAAAAGCACTCGACTAGCTACAACCACTGTATATGATTTCCCCTACTCTCTATCTGTACCTAAATCTAAACGCAAATTCCATGAACAAAGCTTCTTTCCCAGAACTGCCCACCCGTGGAAGACTGTTCCGCTGGCCTATTTCTTGTCTGGCTACAACATGGTAGCCTTCAAATTTAATGTAAACAAGTTCATATTAAGCTGTCCGCATAAATAATCAAATTCGACCCAATTTACACCATTAACGATTACTACACATCACCAGACATTCATTTACCCTTACCATCGAGTGGACTTCGGACCTTGATAAGTAGTGACACCCAAGTAAAAGCAAATATCATAAATAAAAGTAATAATAAAAACATTAATAATAATAATATCAATGTTGTTAAAATTATTATTACTACTCTTAGCATTACTGTGACAGTAATGCTAACAGCAGTAATAACAATGTGAATACTGAAAATACTCATGCTACTGATATCAATAAAACACATTCTTTTCTATAGGCTCAACTTCAAATCTAATAAAAAATAGAATTTCCAATCATCATAATACTTTCAATAATTAGCTGAACATATTTGAAACTTAAAACGGAAATATCGCATAAAATTTGGAATGGGTCCGTTATAAGGAAGCTCAGATCATATCAATTGGACTCGGGATTCGGCAATATTTGCAATTGCATGAATTTTATACGTTTATGAAATAGAATATTAGTCATAATATACTAAAATTTAATGTTAGTCATAATATACTAAAATTTAATATTAGTCATAATATACTAAAATTTAATGTTAGTCATAATATACTAAAATTTAATGTTAGTCATAATATACACAAATTTAATGTTAGTCATAATATACTAACATTTAATGTTAGTCATAATATACTAAAATTTAATATTAGTCATAATATACTAAAATTTAATATTAGTCATAATATACTAACATTTAATATTAGTCATAATATACTAACATTTAATGTTAGTCATAATATACTAAAATTTAATATTAGTTATAATATACTAAAATTTAATATTAGTCATAATATACTAAAATTTAATATTAGTCATAATATACTAACATTTAATATTAGTCATAATATACTAACATTTTATGTTAGTCATAATATACTAAAATTTAATATTAGTCATAATATACTAAAATTTAATGTTAGTCATAATATATTAAAATTTAATGTTAGTCATAATATACTAACATTTAATATTAGTCATAATATACTAAAATTTAATGTTAGTCATAATATACTAACATTTAATATTAGTCATAATATACTAACATTTAATATTAGTCATAATATACTAACATTTAATGTTAGTCATAATATATTAAAATTTAATGTTAGTTATAATATACTAACATTTAATGTTAGTCATAATATATTAAAATTTAATGTTAGTCATAATATACTAAAATTTAATATTAGTCATAATATACTAACATTTAATATTAGTCATAATATACTAAAATTTAATGTTAGTCATAATATACTAACATTTAATGTTAGTCATAATATATTAAAATTTAATGTTAGTCATAATATACTAAAATTTAATATTAGTCATAATATACTAACATTTAATATTAGTCATAATATACTAACATTTAATGTTAGTCATAATATACTAAAATTTAATATTAGTTATAATATACTAAAATTTAATATTAGTCATAATATACTAAAATTTAATATTAGTCATAATATACTAACATTTAATATTAGTCATAATATACTAACATTTTATGTTAGTCATAATATACTAAAATTTAATATTAGTCATAATATACTAAAATTTAATGTTAGTCATAATCTATTAAAATTTAATGTTAGTCATAATATACTAACATTTAATATTAGTCATAATATACTAAAATTTAATGTTAGTCATAATATACTAACATTTAATATTAGTCATAATATACTAACATTTAATATTAGTCATAATATACTATCATTTAATGTTAGTCATAATATACTAACATTTAATATTAGTCATAATATACTAACATTTAATATTAGTCATAATATACTAACATTTAATATTAGTCATAATATACTATCATTTAATGTTAGTCATAATATACTAACATTTAATGTTACTCATAATATACTAAAATTTAAATCCGAAATCGTATCACCTTGCCTATATAGATGAAACTTAAAACACAACCAACTGGAACTAATTAATAAACCCTAAACTAGCACAAAAAGTGCCTGGGCAGCCCTGTTGGCATGTCCCGGTAAGGGCGCCTTGGGTGTGTGTGGAAGTGTGTGTTTATATGCAAATACACAATTAATTAAAGCGCTATAAGTGAGATGCGAGTTGAAAAAACAAAAATGAACTGCCAGATCTTGGGGTATCTTAATCCGTTCTCTTGAGGTAATACAAGGTCGGACGA
>NC_136482.1:112773178-112778178 GCF_053919585.1 Euprymna scolopes | reverse complement strand
TTTTCGCGGTACGGGTTCGAACCTGCCTGTCTACTACCACTTTTATTTTTTATTTATTTTTAATTATTTATTTATTTATTTATTTACTCAACACACACACCTCTAAACACTCAAGCAATGCCGGGCACCCAGGCTAGTTAGTATAAAATCCGGAACGCACTTTGTCACTCACATAACTGTTCCCACTCTGAAATCGACAGACATATCTTCTAACTGTGCTGACATCAACTGTATTGGCTTCGCAAACAGTGCCAGTGAATGTTGATCGGTTCAATTTTTTGCGCAAGTAGGTATTCAATGACGCATCTCTGCTTCAGACGCATGTTTGTTTTTTGTTTTTTTCTTTTGTTGCTTTTTCCTTCTTTTCTTTTTTTCTCATTTTTTTTTTTTTTTTTTTTTTTTGAAGTAGTGGTTTTCTGATTAGAGCCCTCTCATATTATTGGGCTTCCGGCAGACAGAATATTTTTGAGGTGGTCATTAAGCATTGCAGTAATGTATTTTTGTGATCCCTTCAAACAATAAGTGTATGAGTCCGATGGTCCCCATCTGAACGTTCTAGCTTCCTGACCTTTGTTTCGACAACGATGTTGATCCTTTTTTATCAAAGCCTGTTATTACTATTGACACACACTACTTCTTAATATATCCGTGAAGAAATGGGAAATTTAGTACGAAATATTAAAAAACACTAAATTAATATAAACATAAAACCATTGTCAAGATCATCACTGTTTTATAGATATTTATCAACCGGCAGGAAGACCCGATGTTGCCCAGTATTGAATTATGATCAACTATTTCACACATCAATATTTTTATTGTAATCGAAATCGGTGAAATCGGTCATTGTTCAATCAAATCGATTGATTATCTGTTCGAGCTAGGGACCCATCGCGGTGCACCGGGAAGTAACTTCACATGCCTCACCGTAGTGACTTAGTCCATAGTACATTGTAATCTAGATTGCTCTGTAGAGAACATACTCTTGATTTTATGAAGTTATAGTAAGTTATATATAACCATTAAACTATACAGAGTATTCAGTCTCCTCTCCATCAAGTCCAGAGGTTGGGGGGGGCGATATGAGATATTTTGTAATTCAAATGCAAATACTTGGATAACAAATCACAATGACTACTACACTTACTAATCTTATATACAATGGCTTGCATTAGAGTTTTAATATATACAATGGCTTGCATTAGAGTTTTAAAAGCAAAAGTCAAGTATCATGGTGCAAGTGTGCTTTCAACAGAAACATCTATTTCGAACTCGCTCTTGTAATATCAAAGAACATACAGTTGATTGTATATGTCGGGCCTTTTGGCTTGTGTGGTAATAAACTTTTCAAATGCACTTGTGCGTAAGGTGTCAAAATAGCATGTTGCTTCTGTCATCTGATTATTTCTATCGATTATCGATATTTATCGGAGACCTTCTGAAATTAAAGACTATCTAAGAACACTGCCACACACATAAAGTACCTTCGTGTGAAATTTCATAAAAATCGACCCAGATGTTTTCGAGACCATAGGAGACAAACTAAAACACACACATGCATACAGGCCAAGTTCCTTTTATACAATAGTACAGATTATGATGATGATACGATGTTAGATGCTTTCAGTATTTCAACCTATATATATATATATATATATATATATATATATATATATATATATATATATATATATATAATAGGACAGCAAGAGTATGAAATGAAGACACAAAACTATAGATTGGTATTGGTAGATATAGAATGGATCATTTATTTAATAATGGAATTCAGGCAAAATTTGGGGGCTAGAAGGGACTCTTTATGGCAGGGCATTTCGAAGCCTAATGCTTCTCATCAGAAGAGTAGAGAAGGTGCTAGGTAGCATGGGGAAGATGCGGCATCTAGCGTAAGGTTCATTAGGGACGAAAGAGATTAAGAGGAATTATTGAATGTTGGGGGAAGCTTTATTGAATTCTAAATAAATAAGGAGAAGCTTGTTATATATAGTATGATATATAAGATTATATATGGTCTTTAACATAGTATTGAGATTCAGGGGTATATGTATTATGGTTAAATAGGGGGTGTATTATTGCTGCGTGGTAATTTATTTTAACGGTTTGTGGGGTGTCTAGTTTCTATGGAGTGGGTAATTTTGATTTTGATTGGTGCCACCTAAACGGCAAATGGCGGCTATAAATTCGCTTATAATTTGGGGAGGGGTTGTAAAACTGAAACGTAATATGCGGCAATATATTTATAAGTTTCTATGTATGTATGTATGTACGTACATATGTATGTATGTACATATACATGCTAATAATGTTGTATTCGTGATGTTTTAAGTATTATGGAATCCGTGTTGGCGCCCAACACTCTTAAATCGAAGGCGCAGTTCTAGATTGTTTATAATTTTGAAATAGAAAATTATGGAAATTTGTATAATGAGGGAAAAAATGTATGGAGTACACAGAGGTGCTTATTTATTCTTCATCCTTATTTTTACAAAAGAGTCACCACTTATCAAAGCACGAAGGCCACTCGAGGATAAGGGTTAATTAGTGTACACTAGTCAATTGTAAAATAATCGTTAATAGTGGAAATTTGGTAGATTGGATTACTTAAGGTGGTTTGTTCATCAAGAACGTGATCACATTGGACTTGAAGACAACCATATTGTAATCAGTTGAACAGCAGAAAAATGGAACCCACAGGCGTGCAATTCTAAGCTTTGTTCATGGAATCTACGTTTAGGTTTAGGCGCAGATAAAGAGTGGTGGAAATTATTGATAGTGGTTTCAAATAGATGAGTGTTTTTCGTGGATGTTAGGCCGGGGGAGATAGATTGGAGCTCAGACGAGCAATTACAATGAAAATAACGATAGAGTAGAGATAGGCTCGCAACGTCTCTTTAGTAGTAAAGAGGTTGCAGGGAAGAGAAAAGGGCATCCCCCACTAAACCACGAAGTCTATTTTGAACTTTGTCAAGGCAGAATAAGATCCTTCTAGTAGCTGCTGCCTAGATGTGGCAACAGTACTCCATCCTTGGACGTACTTGGCTCTTATACAGGTAGAGAATTATATCAGCAGTGAGATAGCTACTGGAGCGATAGAAAGACCCCATCCAGCAGCCTTAGCAACGGATTTGATGTACGTGTTCCATCTCAGATCAGGGATAAAGGTAAGACCCAGAAGCTTGTCAAAACAAGGAGCCTCCCCCATATGAATGCCATTTATTCTTGGCTGATAGTGAATGGATCTATATATGCAAGATAGTGAATGTATTTCATATAAGATTCCTATCTACGCATTTGATGATAGATTTATAGACACACATGTATCCACACATACATGCACATATAGGAATATACTTCCTCATAAAATCCTAACTTCCTAATCCATTGATATTTCGCACACGCACACACACGCACACACCCGAACACACGCATACGCACAGACACACACACACACACACAAACACACACGCACGCGCGCCCACACATCTCGATAAGGCATTATAACAACTGAGACTTAACAGACGCTAAGACGGTAATTAAGATACTTCCGGTGAACAAAGGACCAAATTAAATTATTGGTGTCCAAAGAGAATGAAAAAAAAAACGGAAAGGAAAAACAAAACGCGAAGACCCATAACCTGTAGTCACGTATCGTCGCTTTTTTTTATCTAAACAGATCCGCATAGTCACCTTTTTCTTTTAAGATTTTTACATGGTCTAGTATCGTCTGACACAAGCCCAGCGGTGGACATGGCTAACAAGGAGTAAAATAATCATTCGCGAGTAGAATAAAAATTCTAAACTCAGGGTTTTTTTTTGGGGGGGGTTTGTTCTGAAGGTCGTCAAGATGGAATTTATGTAACTTAAAACGGACGTATTCATCCTAGTGAAAAGCTTAATTATTAATATGATAATTACGGCGATAGAAATTACTCGTTTACTCCTTACTAATAAAGCAGTTATCTCTCTCTCTCTCTCTCTCTCTCTCTCTCTCTCTCTCTCTCTCTCTCTCTCTCTCTCTCTCTCTCTCTCTCTCGAACAAGTAAACTTAAACGAGACTAATAACACAGAACAAGACATTTACTTTAATAAATGCTTTGTATGGAATCGCATTCCCATTTCATTTCTTTAAAAGATCAATCCTTTTAGACATGCTCTCAACCAAAGTGGAACACTGTGAAGTAGAGATGCTATTCCATTCGCTTTGCACAGCTTCCCACAATTTGTCATTGTTCGAAAAAGTTCTTCCAGCCAATGTACGAGATATTATGAACTAAATATTCTCGATTGGGTTTAAATATTGGCCAAAATATCACATCAATTGAATTATCAGAAAACTATTTTTGTGACTTTAGCAGCGTGTGCAGGGGCAGCGTGTGCAGGGGCATTATCATGTTGAAAAATAATTTCTGTGATATTCCCAGCTTCTGGATACTTGGTAACAGTCCGGTTTCTAATATTCGAATCTATTCCTTTGCATTGATTGACTTCTCACATCTAATAAGTTCCTCAACTCCTGCTGCCGTAAAAGTTCCCCATACCATTATCCCTCCATTCCCTTGTTTTACTGTCGTTTTTATACAACTTGGCGAAAATATTTCTCCAGTTCTTCGATTGCATCATTCGGGAGCATCACTAACAAAACAAAATCTTGATTCATCTAACCAGAAAGCATTCCTGAACCAGTCTGTATCTTTCTTGTCATGAGAAAAATCTCTTTCTATCATTGATGTTCTTCTTAGATAAAAAAAATGGCTTATTTGCAAACCTTTTAGAAAAAAACCCATTTCTTTCATTCATCTAGGTATTGTATATCTATAAAGAGAATTTCCAGCCCCTGTTTTGAATTCTTTGCTATGGTCAACATAAGTTTTCTTTCAATCCTTCAAAGCAGTTAATTTAAGCCTATGGTCGTCCTCCAGAGTGACTGCTCTAGGGCAACCAGATCCAGATTTCCATTTATGAAGCATTCGAGTTCGAACCTT